>NW_011495002.1:667355-669218 GCF_000754665.1 Bison bison bison | reverse complement strand
GTCAATGTATGGCAAAAAACACCACAATATTGTAAAGTAATTAGCCTCCAATTAAAATTTTAAAAATTTTTTAAAAAAGGAGGAGGAGCCCAGGTACCTAGCCAAGCACATACTTGGTGAAGGGCAGGGGCAGAGCTGACAAGCCGTAATGGCAGAGCCAGGACATGAAACTCTTCAGATGCTCAGTTCTTGCCACTGTGCCTAGTTACTGCTCTGGCTTATCCATTCAGATCCTCAGCTTGGCTAAGATCCTCCAGTCTATTTTAAATGTTCCTGACACTGGTCTACAGAGCAAAGCGCGAGGAATCCAGAGCATTCTGAGTGCACAGAAATGGCCCTCAAACAGGGATTTCCACAGTGCAAGTGCCCTGGGGTGCTGTGGACACAGGCCCACATTTGCTATCTGAAGGTCCCGTGCCGCCTGGCCCAGGAACAGCCCCATCACAGGCCTGCCCACAGCCATTCACAGCCTGACGTGGGGGTCAGCACTGGTCCTCAAATGGAATGGATCACAGGACACCTGTGAGGTTCTACTCGCCAGCAACAGGACCAACAGGGAGCTAACGACAGCTGGTTAGTCCAACCAGTCCATCCTAAAGGAAGTCAACCCTGAATATTCACTGGAAGGACTGATGCTGAAGCTGAAGCTCCAATACTTTGGCCACCTGATGTGAAAAGTGGACTCAGTAGGAAAGACCCTGATGCTGGGAAAGACTGAGGACAGGAGGAGAAGGGGATGACAGAGGATGAGATGGTTGGATGGTATCACCAACTCAATGGACATGAGTTAGCACAAACTCTGGGATATGGTGAAGGACAGGGAAGCCTGGCGTGCTGCAGTCCCTGTGGTCACAAAGAGTCGGACACAACTTAGCGACTGAACTGAACTGAAAACGACAGCTGACAGGAACAGGTGACCAGCTTCCAGGCTCATCTCGCTGCAGTGTCCGCAAAGGTCTGAGTGGGGCCCCAACTTCAACAGATGCCCCAGCCTTTGGAGAGGCACTAACAGCATTCCGACCAGGCCAACGCCTGAGGGCTCTCCCCTCCAGTGTTCTCTTACACATCTTAAGGCGCCTAAGAACAATATGGTATCTGGAGAAAATACCAACGTTCATCCTGTACCCCTTAAAGAAGATGTCTTTTTGTATTACTGAGGAAGAGGCTGTGAGGCAAGCTGCATGTCCTATGAAAAGGTAGGAGGCTGAGACATACATAGAAGAACCAAACCAAAACATGCATTGTAATAGTCCTCTGTTTGTTATTTTTTTTTAGAATCCATACAATGGAACCTCCCTAAAATTTCTAAAAGTGAATTGAACAAATGCAATTTTCTTGAATGATCTTTATACCTTGCTGCTATCTAGTCACTATGTCCAACTCTTTGTGACCCCATGGACTGTAGCCCGCCAGGCTCCTCTGTCCATGGGATTCTCCAGGCAAGAATACTGGAGAGGGTTGCCATTTCCTCCTCCAGGGGATCTTCCCAATCCAGGGATCGAACCTGGGTCTCCTACTGGCAGGCAGAGTCTTTACTGCTGAGCCACCTGGGATGTCTTCTTCACACTTTAGCTCTTTGATAAAGAATTTCACTGCATAAAGTTAAATATTTTATCATATGTAGATATATAAGCCAACTAAAATAATAAACTCCAGAAGAAAATTAAAACTATCCACCTGTATTCTCTATTTTGAGATGTATTGTCTTTTGAGATGAGACAGCTCTAAACACACGTCCTACTTCCATGAATTTTTTTAAGCGCAAAATGAGATTCTCAGCAAAGTCCAATTTAGGTTACATTTTTTTTTTTTAAGCAAGCGAACCTTATTTAGATAAGAACACTAACAGCTTCCTTTTAACTC
>NW_011495002.1:655968-667255 GCF_000754665.1 Bison bison bison | reverse complement strand
TTTAACTCAATATGCTCAGCACAGTGAAAGAAACAGAGGGGTAAAGTCAGTTAGCCTCTTTTGCCCCATTCCCTTCAAAATAATCTTTTTTAATCCAATGAGAATAGGAAGCTCCAGGCAGCATGTAATGATCAGTTCAGAAATTCAGGCCACACAGACTGGAAATATCAGCATGTAGCCAGCTTTTTATCTAGGTTATTCCAGGAGATGGTACCAGGAAACCAGGGGATATAACACACAGACTGGACTAGGACTGTATTCCAGTGAACTGGTTCTTCACCCACATGTCTTCCAAGGATCAGATGAACTCTAAGGATTCATGTCCAATATGCAGAAAACTCCAGATTGTCAGAATAAAAATAATGCTTTTAACAGCATTCATTCTGCTTTGTTTATGTAAATCCTTTTCCTTTTGAAGAATCCCGAGGGCAGAAAAAGAATGCATTTTTTATTTCTAGGTGGTTTTTAAAATCACATTTAGAGATGGATTTAACCTAGCATTACAGAACAGTTGAGAACAAATACAGACCAATTCCTCTAACAGTCAGTGGAAGAATTGCCAGGGGCTCCAGGAAGGGAATCTAAGCGCTGGGGAGGAGTGTTTTCTCACTCTGGGACACCAGACCCACCTTGGGGGTGGAGGCGCGGAGGAGACATGCAGGCCAGGAGTGGGAGGGGGCTCTGAGCGAAATAACTTCACACGCCCAGAACAGGACGAGGTTAAAAAGCCTTTTTTCACCACCCTTCTTCTGTCCCTGGGGAGGGACGTGGACACAAAGACCCCCTTCTGAGTTCCTGTGAAGAAGGGCAGGCCCCACGCCAGGTCCTGAGTGTTGACAAACCCTGATTCACGGCTCCGGTCCCACTTAGCTCCCACATAAAATGGGTGATTCAGCCACTCAAGGAGCTGGGGCGGGGGGTGGGCTCTGAATGCATTTAGGTCTGTTTAGAAACAGACCCCCATTGACAGGGGCTCTGACTCAGCAGCATCTCGTCTGACTCCTCTTCTCGGCCAGTCGTCAATGCCGTGGTGTGTCCCACACTGAGTCACACATCACTGTATCCAAGTTAGGCATAAACCACAAAACACTCACCACGGGAGTCATAAATGTCTTAACATGACTCTCGTCCTCTGTATATGCCAATTAGAAAATAGAGGGCAGTGAGTCGACGGACCATACATCCTGGTTCAGCAGGGACAGTCCCAGCTTACCCTTATTGTTCCAGGATAATTATCAGTAAACCCCTCTTTGATAAAAGTGACTCTGTTTAGACCATAAATTATACAGTCAGCTTATCAATCAAGAGGGCTTCCCTGGTAGCTTCAGTGGTAAAGAACCCTCCTGCCAATGCAAGAGACCTGGGTTTGATCCCTGGGTCAGCTTATCAATCAAGAGGGCTTCCCTGGTAGCTTCAGTGGTAAAGAACCCTCCTGCCAATGCAAGAGACCTGGGTTTGATCCCTGGGTCAGCTTATCAATCAAGAGGGCTTCCCTGGTAGCTTCAGTGGTAAAGAACCCTCCTGCCAATGCAAGAGACCTGGGTTTGATCCCTGGGTCAGCTTATCAATCAAGAGGGCTTCCCTGGTAGCTTCAGTGGTAAAGAACCCTCCTGCCAATGCAAGAGACCTGGGTTTGATCCCTGGGTCGGAAAGACCCCAAGAAAAGGAAATGGCAACCCACTCCATTATTCTTCCTGGAGAATCCCGTGGACAGAGGAGCCTGGCGGGCTACAGTCCACAGGGTTGCAAAGAATCAGATACAACTGAGCATGCACACATCCATGATACTAGTGGTAAGTAAATGTAACACCAACATTGATAAAAATCCTTGTAGTGACTTTGACTTGGAGAGAGACACGAGCCATGGCGTAGCCAGGACTGATTTTACTGGTTTGTTTAAACTATAACAATGGGTCTGTGGAAATTTCAGGGAAAGTCTTATATTTACCTATAAGACTGAAGTGACTTAGCAGCAGCAGCAGCAGCAGCAGCAGCAGCAGCAGCAGCAGCTCTTACCTAAGAGCCACAGGTTCAGTCCCTCAGTTAGGAAGATGCCCTGGAGCAAGAAATAGCAACACACTCCAGTATTCTTGCCTGGAGAATCCCATGGGCAGAGGAGCCTGGTGGCCTATAGTCCATGGGGTCACAAAGAGTTGGGACATGACTTAAGCGACTTAGCAGACACACACAGATGCAAAGCAGACCCAACAACCCCCTAGGGGTTGCTGGCTGAGTATGCAGCCAAAATACTCAGCCAATAACCCTGATGGGCCTGACACAGTGACTGGAGAAGTGAGAGAGCCCTTGGCAGAGTTGGGAGCAATTCTTCCTGTCCAAGGGGTCCTGGGTCCCAGCCCACAGAGGGACCCTCTTTCTTTCTCTCCATCTCTTTTTCTCCTTCTTCCTCTGTCAGCTATCATTTCTATTTTATACATTATATATATGCCTGTATATGTGTGTGTGTGCGTGTGCGTGTGCGTGTGCATGTATATGCATGCTCAGCTGCTTCAGTCGTGTCCAACTCTTTGCAACTTCAGGGACTGTAGCCCGCCAGGCTCCTCTGTCTACGGGATTTCCCAGGTAAAAATACTAGAGTGGGTTGGCATGCCCTCCTCCATAAGATTTTCCTGACCCGGGGATCAAACTCATGTCTCTGCATTGCAGGCAGATTCTTTACTGCAGAGCCACCAGGGAAGCCCATATATTTATATATAATACATTATATATCTATACATAATATATTATATACTATGTGTTTATATATATAACATATAGAAATATATGTTTATATATATAAATATATATTTATTATATATATATTTCCCTATTTAGTAAACGGGGGGCAGAATGCCCAGTATTCTAGGCCGTCCAGATCCCCAGGTCCCAGGACAGGAGCTCCAGCAGGGAAGGTACGTCTCTAGTGCCCCAAGCTTCAGGACAGCAAGAGCCCAGCAGTGTGAAATTCACATGAGTGCCAGAAAGGCAGCAGGGCAGTAACAAGATCTCCGTGTATTTGAAATTTTCATATGAAATTTTGTGTGTTTGAAAATATTCATATTCCAGTTATTATACAAAAAATAAAATGGGATCTTTAAACTTTGAAATCATTAAATGTGTGAAATATAAGCCACAGAAAACAAAATGTAAACGTGGCAATTTATTTATGAAAGTTTTAAATACATGAATATTAATTTGTTTTCAACACCTAAGTGGATTCCTGAATAAATCCCCTGCCCCGGGGGTGTCCTTGTATGCTCACTGCTGTGAGCGTCTTCCTCTCTCAAAGCTTAGGGCAGGGTTCACAGGACAAACTAGCCACAAGGAAAGTATGGGAAACGGGCTGTTTCTGCTTATCTAAAAATACCCTTGTGAAAACTGAATTTAATGGTCAAGTGTTTCAGAAGACCACTGCATTTATTACATTAATGTATTCAATATCAATTCTCTCAATATATGCATCGAACGTTCAATGGCCATAAAGGTGGGACTTACAGCCCAATTCCCAAGTGACTATGATGTAAAGAAGAATTAAATGCTTTGGCTAGCTCTGACTACTTGGCATTAAGCAAAAATATTATTTTTTGAAAGGCTCAATGTATCTAACTTTTAAAATCATCTTTGAAAGCATAAACAGGAATTTTTAAGAACTCTGTTTTATAAAGAACTGGCATAAAAATGTATTTTTTTAATGAGAACTATGGTTCTCATTTAAAATTATTCACCTCTAAAAATAACATATCAGTATTTCTGATGCAAAGATACAGTTTTACTGTAACACGGTATTTTGTGAACTTTGCTCTCATAAGTGTGATCTCCCCCAACCAGCACACACAGGCGTCAACATATCCTATATATTTTCATGACTCTCATAAATTATGCTGAGCTCATGTAAGTGGACTGATGGCAAACTACACAAGACAGAGCCGACATTACCACATTGTTGGGGGGGCGCCCAAAATATCTGTACAGTTGTCAATGTGATAAAATGAGTTTTATTCAAAATGCCCAGGCAGACTTAAGTGAACTGAGCCCTCATTATATCTAATCCTGAGAAACCGAGATTTATGAAACAGATCTTGCTTCCACATCTTGAAGTTATGTGCCAAGACCTAGTTTTATGCTGGTATATCACTAAATTTTAATACCATAAGAATCTAGAATCTTCAGCTCCAAAGAACATACAATTTACACAAAGGAGAAACAAGAATCGGACTCCACTCCTAGACCTTAAAGAATTTTTTAAGTAAAAACTGTGGAAAGTGTGTTTTAAGTAAAGAGTGGAGAAAATTAGAAGGAAACTGGAAAGCTCCTTGTAGAAAATATTTGCATCTTGACAGCCTTAAGAAGAAAGCCGTGGTCCAATTGCAGCTCACGACTTTTTGGAAGTCATGGAGTTCTAACCAGTGGCAGTCTGGAAACAGTTAATGGATCTCTTCTCAGAATACTATGCACAAATACATAAAAGAAAAACAAGAGAGCTACATAGAAAACCACTCATGTTTTTCGAAGTCATCTAAAGACTTTAAAGTATTTCTGTGCTTCTTTAGGACACATGAAACAGTAAGATGTAGCAGTCAGTCTAGTAACCACTGACATTCGGAAGCAGTGCTGAGCACTAAGGAAACTTTGAGACCTCTGCAGTTAAGCACATGTAACGGAATTTGAAAATATCTGTGGTGTCCACTGATGACAAGTCACAGGTGCTGCCACGACTACTGCATTACATTCACGATGGAAAGAAATACTGTATTTAGTTGGAGAGTTGGGAAAAATAAAGATGCAATTAACTTCTCTCCAAGTTCACGGGTCTTCACTTCAGACCAAAATCTCTGTACTCTGGACTTACTTGGCTTTTTGAGCTCTACCTTTGGAGCAAATGTCTTAAGAGTCACTGAGAACTAGGTTCTTAAGCAGGGGACCATGAACTCTGAGCAGAATCTTCCCCAGGCCAGGAATCAGGGCAGCCCTGTGTGTGCCCCTGACCCCAGATGACCACCTTCTCTGAGCTGCTAGTCAATCCCTTCTTTAAGGTATGAAAGCAAGGTAAAGTAGGCTGGGTGGGTAGACAGACACGAAGAAGACTCGAGGGGGAAACAGGAAAGGCCTTAGTGCAGCTCTGTCAGACGGCACCAGCTCCCTCCTCCAGCAACTCCTCCCCAGGAGATGAGGCCACCTCCCCTCCCTCCCCAGAAACTGAAGGCCCCACACGGTTTGGATAAATTCCCTTTGCTGCCCCAGGAGCCAGAAAAGCCTTCACCAAGTCAGGCCCTGGAAGTACACACCAGGCTGTGATGTAACTCCTCAAGTGCAAACTATGAACCACCACGGCCAGCAGGGATGGGTGGCAACTAAAGCTAACTTCTCCAGAAACCAGCAGCATTATAAAGGGGCTCTTCCCCAAAGGCCATGAAGAACCCCCACCTTGGTGGGGCTGAAGGGCCAGCGTGCAGGCTCTTTTGCTTCACTCTGCTGCAGTGGCCCTACTCAGAGCCCTTGGTGGTCACTGCTGGGGGTCTGTCCCTCATGCTGTATTTGCAAACGACAAGCAAGGCTCTAGATTTACGCTGACCATCACAGGAGGGCAAAGTCACAGAGATGGACGCTTCTCATTTATATCCACAAAACAACACAAACCCTCTGAGCTTTGATGCCAGCATTTTTTAATCTGAATTAGCAAGGGCTAATTTCTTACTTTCTAACCTTATCATCAGGGCAGAGGTTTCAGACCAGAAACACCAAGAAACAGCAAGGAACCAGTCCTCATCAGGTTTCAGATACACTTCTGGTCTACTAAACAATTACTCTGCAGCAAGCTCTCCGAGTCTCTGTGGGCGATTTCCATCTGTGCTTGGCAGAGTAATGAAACAGACAGGACAGACAGAAGAGCAGCTATTGGCTAAGCCCTGCCTTTGTCCTCCATTATCCCAAATAATTCAGACCGCCTAATTCTGACCTCGGGCTCTTTCAGCTTAGGGTATACAATCGAGTGTTATAAAGTTTAGCTAGCCAGCATTACCTTAAATGGTACAATTTTAGAGTCTTTCAAATGCTGAAACATTTAGATTGGCATTCCTGTAGTTTTAGTCAACAGTATTCCCTGGTGGCTCAGTGGTAAAGAACCCGCCTGCCAATGCAGGAGTCACAGGAGCCTCGGGTTCATTCCCTGGGTTGGGACGATCCCCCTGGAGGAGGAAATGGCTACCCACTCCAGTATTCTTGCTTGGAAAATCCATGGACAAAGAGGCCTGGCAGGCTACAGTCCATGGGGTCGCAGAAGAGTCAAACACAACTTCACGACCAAACACCACCACCAATTATTTAGAGTGAACAATGAGAGACTTAGCAACAGGCCTTTCTTATAATGGCACTATATCTGCATCAAGCTATTACCAAATGTTTTATTTCTTTTACAACGGTATAAATAATCTGCCATGTATATAGCTTTTGCTGAACATCAATCAGTTCTTTCTCTGTGGTCATACAAAATGAAGTACAAACCAGATGTCTGACTTACTTATTTTATTGGGTAAATCAGACTTGGTTGTGTCTTCTGGACACTCTCTGTGTCTTTACTACTCCAGGCCTGGAAAGATCTGCAATCCTTCCCCCAAATACCTTTATAATATTTGATTTCAGGACAAGGCTAGATAGAATTTAATAACTGGAATGCTAAAACAGGGTCACATTCTAATTAATTTCTTATTATAATTGCTAATATTTCACCAAATGCTGAAATTATACAGCAAGTTAAAATAGGTGTTTAAACCTTAATATTTTTAATGCACATGGTTGAAAAGTGATAAAATACATTTCTATGTATATAATATTCTCTCTCAAGAACTTCAAATCAACTCCAAGAAAGGTTTTAGGTTTTACTTTTACCTACTGCTGAGCATACAGTAGGTGCTCAAGAAATGTGTGATGTATGAATGAATAAGTGAGCATTAAAGATTGTTTTAAATAAAATAGATCATAAAACTGAACGGCGAAGGATTCAGGGACTAGCAAAAGATTACCGAAAGCAAGTATATCAAATTTTTAAATAAAAGCAAAGTTTTTTAACCCTGGTATATATAAATTACTACACTCTCTCCATGGAATGTGTTTTTTAATTTAAAAAAGAAAAAGCTAAATATTATCTACGTCATAAAGCTAACCACAAAAAACTTTACTGTGTCTAATATGAAACTTTTTTAAAAATTCAAAACATGTCACAATAGGAACTTCTGGTTTGAGTGAAATACAGAAAATACACCCCAATATTATAAGTTACATCCCACTCTGGGATCTGACGCCTGATGATCTGAGGTGGAGCTGATGTAATAATAGTAAAGCGCACAATAACTGTAACGTGCTTGAACCATCCCAAACCCCCCCACTCCCCTGGGTCTGTGGGAAAAACTCTTCCACAAAATCGGTCCCTGCTGCCAAAAAGGTTGCAGACCACCGCTTACAGCATTTGCTTAAATCCCTAACACATGGCCTGATCTCCCACCCTGCGACCTCCTTCTCCCTCTCCCCAGCTTCATCTACACACCATTCAATCACCTGGAACCCTGCTTTTCTCAACTACCTTCTCTTTCCTCTATAAAAGCTGGCCACCACCTGTTTAATAAACCCTTTCTAAAACACCTTGTCTAATAACCAAATCATTCTACAGCTGGTGACAACACCATCATGGGATCCAAGTGCTATCAACTTACAGAATATTTTCAAGCTAATCCTAAAATAGCATTAAGTACTTATCACTTTTAATTTCCCAAAAGTAGATTTCAATCAACTAGTGGGTGATCCTAGTTTTTAAGAACTCACTATGAACCCAATATGAGAAACCATAATTAAGTATAGAAGACAATTTTTTTTCCACCACTGCAGAGAACAAATGCAAGTTACAGCATATCTCATTGACATGCATTTTATGGCAACTCGAGCATTCCAGTTGAATAAAACAAAGGACATCACAGACTTGATAAGCACCCTCAAGAGACGCCAACATATAAAGAATTTATGAAACAGGGCAAGCTATTTCCTGGGACTCCGTGGTAAAGTCAGAGCCGTAACCCAAAATTCCCACCTTTGAAAGAAAATTTCTCATTTTAAAATCACTAGAAATAATACCTGGAATCGAAAAAGAGCTATTCAGACATACCAATTAGTGATCGATCATCAGAAATGACATCATCCTGCAAAAGTAAAGGACATGGCAACGTGGGAACACTTTCTTAAAAATACGACTCTTGTACCATCAAGCACAACTGTGTGAGGTAAATATATGATGTAAAAATAAAAAGCATCACATGAAAATAAAAAACGGGGGGACTTCCCCAGTGGTCCAGTGGCTAAGACTCCATGCTCCCAATGCAGGGGGCCAGGCTTCAATCCCTGGTCAGGGGAATAGACCCCACATGACCCAACTAAGAGTTCACATGCAGCAACTAAGACCCGGGCCAGCCAGATAAACAAATAAATATTAAAAATATAAAAATGGGGACCTTCTTACAAAAGAAAAAAAAAGAAAAAAAACAGAACAAATCTGTCCTAATACCCATGAAGACTGTAACAGGAGTGATGAACGAAATCATCAGACCAGGATGGCTTAGATTTTTCCCTTTAATTCTGTCCTACACAAAGAACAAGAAACTTAATCCACACATTCACCTCAAATAACCTAGTTAAAAAGTAAAACACTCAAACTGTAAGCATCAAAAACCTAACCCTCTATAGTAGCCCTGAGGGTGCCGGCTGCAGAGGGCACCCAGTGACCACCGGCTCTCAGATCCGGGTGGGAGGCTGGCAAAGGGCCTCCTGCTCTGAGGCTCTCTCGTCCCCTCGGGGGTGGGGAAAGGCCAAGGCCTGCCCCAGGAGAGGAACGCCACACGGATCTGGGTTTCCTGGTGACATTTCCAACCATCAATTCTAAACACAGGTTACTGCAACTACCAGGCTGAGACATCAACCAGTAACTAAAATGAAAAAACATGGACATACGGGAACATGAATTTAAACATGCCTACTGCCAAGTGGTGGCATGAACTCGTAAGCCCTGGCACCCACCAAGTCACAGAAGCCAAACAAACCCAACTGACTAAAGCCTGGCTCAGAGGGCAGCCTGTGAATCGGGAGCAGGGGCGGAGGCACCTACACAAGACTCTCCGGGGCTGGAACACAGGACCCGAAGCAACATAGATGCAAGTTACTCCAGTGCATGAAACTGTGGAGTAGAAATCAGCTTGAAAATCAAGTATAAGGGGAAAAAATGAGCAGATCTACACCAGGCTTTATAAGTCATATTCTACTGCAATATACTCAAGATTTACTGGAGAATCTCCTATTTTAAAAATGTGATGAATAACACATTTGTGGAGCGTCTACTTAGTTCACCTATGTGGAGCCTCCCTATTTGGGGGAACTTAGGGTAAAACTCTTGCCTGGAAAATTCCATGGACAGAGGAGCCTGGTAGGCTGCAGTCCATGGGGTCACAAAGAGTCGGACATGACTGAACGACTTTGCTTTCACGTCTCACTTTCATGCGTTGGAGAAGGAAATGGCAACCCACTCCAGTGTTCTTGCCTGGAGAATCCCAGTGACGGGGGAGTCTGGTGGGCTGCCGTCTATGGGGTCGCACAGAGTTGTACACGACTGAAGTGACTTAGCAGCAGCAGGGTAAAACTCAAAGTGCTTCTCCTGCATGCGGCTATGTTCAGTTCAGTCACTCAGTTGTGTCCGACTCTGCGACCCCATGGACTGCAGCACGCCAGGCCTCCCTGTCCATCACCAACTCCTGGAGTTTACTCAAACTCATGTCCTTTGAGCTGGTGATGCCATCCAACCATCTCATCCTCTGTTGTCCCCTTCTCCTCCTGCATTCAATCTTTCCCAGCATCAGGGTCTTTTCCAATGAGTCAGTTCTTTGCATCAGGTGGCCAAAGTATTGGGAGTTTCAGCTTCAGCATCAGTCCTTCCAATGAATATTCAGGACTGATTTCTTTAAGATTGACTGGTTTGATCTCCTTGCAGATTAAAGGACTCTCAAGAGTCCCTATGTTAACAGCACAAAAAACCTGGTGGTGAACTGAACACCTGGCGAGCACAGTCTTCACCGGTGATGAGGCCCATGAGATGCGTGATAAAGGTTCCATCCGTGACTGTGGGGTGATGTTCTCACGTGTGATACTGTGAATGTTTACATCTGTGAACACAGTCTTCACAGCTAGTCAGACCTCTTCTCAACCTTACAAACATGAAACAGAGGCCAAGAAACTCTTCCAAGGAGCATGCCAGAGATGACCACCATTCTTCAAGGGTATCTATTCTCAAATAAGCGTGAAGCACCTCCTTGCAAGTCCCACCGTGGTTTCTCCCCTCCCCTGAGGTGCTACCGTTCAGATGCCTTCTCAACATCAGGTTGCTATCAGCTGATTCTGATAACAGAGATTGAAAGCACAACCATCAGTAAAAAATGAACTTCGGGGAGATGTTTAAGTTGATGTTTAAGTTGCTCTCTCTATAAGAAATAAACGTTTGGTAGTTAAATGAAGCAAGAATACTTGGTCAACTGAAGAAAATCTGTCTCCGCTACCCTCCCTGGGTGCAACGCTGGCTCCTCACTGCCCAAGTTCAGAAGCTGCTTCTCCGGGACCCAGAGTCTGCCGCCCGCCTTCCTCTTCATGCCCAGCCTGGCCCGACAACACCTGTGGCCCAGGGCAGACTCTCCCTTGGGAATTAATGCCTGTGGCACCTGGCAGTCCATCCAAGACAGGCCCCGGAAGTCAGCATCTCCTTGCAGCCGGGAGTCTCAGGCCCTGACAACAGTTGAGCTTTGAACGCTAGTTGTGCCTGCCTGCTCGGGGGCTCATCTTTCCTTAAAATACCTCTTTCTTTTAAAGGAGAGAGTGTTTTTGAAACCCAACTTTGCAGAAACAGCTTGACCTATTTATGAAAAACTGGGTTGGCCTCATATTGATGTGTATAATTTTAAAAGGCCCTGTGGCCTGTTTTCAGATTCCTGTAACTAAAGCCTTAAAAGGGAGGGGAGGGGAAATCTCAGAAATGGAAGCGAGGTATGGAAAAGGGAAGGCCAAGAAGGACCTGAAACTCTTAGCAGGCTGATGGAAAGCTCTCCTAAGAAAACATTCCCGAGAGCTTAGAAAACCAGCACTCTCACTCCCCAACGCGACCTTTCCTCGGTCTACCCACTGGGAAATTAACTCCTTAGAACAAAAACATTCACCAGCAACTAGATCCCAATCTCAAACGAAACCTTGAGAAAAGATGCTTCTCCACTCA
>NW_011495002.1:639102-655868 GCF_000754665.1 Bison bison bison | reverse complement strand
TCTCCACTCAGCTCTGCAACTGATCAAACCTAGTAATCACTCGGCAGACACGGAATCGGCTGAGCCTGGCCAGGCTAGATGGAGCTGGGGATGGCAAGGAGACAAGTCCAAGTGGGAGAGGCGTCGTGGGTCTGGAGAAGTAGCTAACTCTTCAACAGTAAACAGCAGTAAGCAGGTCAACGCAGAAACACGAGAACAGCCAAACAAGGAAAGGGGCCACTGCTTCTCCTTGCCCAGCCGGCCGGCCGCTCGCACGCATAGGCCCCAGGCACAGAAGCCGGCTCTCTTCCTCCCACCATCCTGCACAAGAGAGGATGTTACACCAGAAAGAAACCTGGGCCTCGAGCCAACATCTGCCTCCCGCCCTCAGATGTGCGTGCCCTTGCCTGTTCCTCCAGCCAACATTTAAGCACCGACTGGGTGCTGGGTGCTAGGGATACAACCGTGAGTGAAGCTTAGCCTCGATGTCGATGGCAGCTAAGAAAATAAAATATCAGGAAGAAAGTACCTGACGCTGGGGTGACAGAGCCCAACTGAATCGTGATGAGTAATTATACCACAGTTTAGGGGGAGGAATCGAATTACCCCCAAAATCAGAACTAGTGGTACTTTATTTGCTAAACAAAGTTTAGCAAAGATCATCATCCAGTGCCAGTTTTACATCAGATATACCTGTGATTAAAGAGGTGTCGAGTATGGAGAAAGAAATGGCTACCCACTCCAGTATTCTGTCCCGGAAAATTCCACGGACAGAGCCTGGAGGGCTACAGTCCATGGGGTTGCCAAGAGTTGGGCAGGTCAGGGAATCAAGATCCTGCCTACTGTGTGGTATGGCATACAGTACAATTAAAAAAAAAGTGTCAAGTAGAAAAAGATTCAGAGTCAGGGGTGCTGCCAGGTGGAAAGGCACAGGAGACAGGAGGGGACCCGCAGGAGGGGACTCACACGAGGGACCTGGGGACAGGGCAGGGTGCTCCGCGGGCCTCGCTGCTCTCCCAGTCCGAGACTGTGCCTGGGTGCCAGTGCTTTATTTATCAAGACTCTCCAAGGGGAGCCTCGCTGTGGATGCTCCTAAGTGCCTGACCCAGAAATCGAACTCTCATCTGCCTCCAGCCAAGTTCAGCAATGGCCCAGGCGCGGCACGGTCACTCTAAAGTGATCAAAGAAGAGACATAAGAGGCAGGAAAAAAGTGAGAAAACAGGGGATTAAAAAAGAAAAGAGTCCGATTCATGAAGAAAGGCACTGGTTACTTCACCAGGTCTGGAATCAGGGCGTGTGCCCCTGGCAGCCACCACCCATCCCATTCTAGCTGACCTGACATCGTCTGGACGCCAGAAAACCCAGGACGGGTGGATGAACCCAGGCCTCAGAGTGACACACAGCTCCAAAGGAGGGCACTGGTGACAGCTATTTACAGGGTTCAGGGGCCTTTCTGAAAAGCTTACTTTTCAGTAAGGCAGATGGGGCTCTGCTTGTGAAGGACTAAGGCTGTGTGAGAATGACCTCTGGGTGAGTCAGTCTCCTAAAGAAAGTCCCTCTGAAGGACACCCAGACAAAGAGCCTCCGAAAGAAAGATGGATGGTCAACAGGAAAAATGAAATAAAATACAGCTACTGGGAAGTTGGGGGTGGTGGGGGGAGCTTGTGTTCATTCATCTGCCTTGAGAGCATCCTTCCTTCAGAGAGCTCCATGGCCACACAGGGCCAGGTGCAACTGGAAAGGGCCAAGCTGTCCTGCTGCCCACGGTTCTGGTGGCCGCACATGTCCTCAGTGTTTCTAACAAGCAATTCAACAGGCAAGATGACAGCGATACCTCAGGACACTATGGGTAAAAGGCTGAACGTGGGTTAAACGTGCAGACACTGCCATGAGGAAACTCCTCCTGCAGAGGTAACAAGCCAGCAAAAGAGAGATGCGTTTAGAGGCTGGGAAGAGGAAACAGACAAGCACACCAACGCCAGTGGGTTCACCAAGAGGAACAAAACAGGACTCGTTCCAACTCTGACCAGAGGGAAAAGATGAACCTTCCCTGCTAACGAGGAGGAAGTTCATGGAAAGCTACCCAGTGACTCTCCAAATCCCACTGGCCAGGAGGGCACTGTCCAAACATTCATAAAGCAATCTCAGGAAGACAAGATCCTGGGTTTGGGCAGCAGGAGCCTTTCTGCCCTTGATGTAAATCGGATCCTGAGCAGACTCTACCATCAGTTTTGCCTCATTACCATGACAGGTGGGTTTACAAGCCAAATAACCTCCCCTTAAGCCATCCATTTCAATAATTGGGCAATTTCACCGATTCATTCAAGCCAGTGCCAACAGACTGGCAGAGGACGGTTCCCAGGAGGTTGAGCCAACCTTGCCGAGTGGTGTGCCATGCTTTTCAGAGAAACTGGGGCTTAACTCCCAACACTTCCCTCTTGGCTCCTGTAATGGCTCTGAGGCCTCTGTAAGATTATTTTTCAGATGCTTTCCAATATAATTACCAAGGTTTTTGTTGTTGCTGTTAAATTTTCCAGCACTGACAAAGAGGTATCAAAAGACCTAAGTCATCTGAATGATTCCTCCTGAAGGAAGTAGTACATCCAGCAGAGCTGGTTTACAACTGACCTATCTGTTCTACCACTAAACAGCATCAGAAACCACCACCCGTACCAGCAGCACAGGCTCATAAAAAGCACTTACACAGGCAGACAGAGAGGCACAGGGAAGTGCCCTGTACTGTTAATGTTACATTCACATATAAGCAAGTCAGGAACTATCTGGAGACTGGAAAACTTACTTGTTAATTTTTTCTTATTTGCAAATAACTGCTTACAGAAATGAGAAATGAGATTCATGAAAATGTATGTAGGGATAGCCTGTTAATTCTGGATACTTTCAGAATGTGAGGGGGGGAAAAAAATCTAAGAATTATGTTCTTGTGTGTAACAAACCCCAAGTACCTAAAAATCAAAAAAAGCTTTACTGAATTTTAAAATTATATTAATAGGACTATCATTTGCTAATTTAAAGTTGTTTAAATATATATTCACTCTCCTCATTTACACAATGTAAATTACAAGCATGCATGAGTGTATATGTGTGTGTATATGCCTACATGCATGCACATTTCAGAACTCCAGTTCCCTGCAAGAGAGAAAGAATAAATTTCCTTGATGAGGGATGCAATCTTTAAGAGCGACCCATCAGTTCATAGATTAAAACAGAAGAGGAAAAAGTTTAAAAGAGATCTCCTATGGAAGATACCCTTTATATTGTCAATCACATATAAAACACCTTGAAAGTCAGTGTTTTGCCTGAATCTAAGCGATCTTGTTATAGTCCTTTTACTATCAAGCCAGGAGATAAAAATTATCCCTGACTAGTCCTATCAGAATAATAGGGAGAGGGGACTTTCTTGGTAGTCCAGTGGTTAAGAATCCACCTGCTAATGCAGGGAAACGGGTTTTATTCCTGGTCCAGGAAGATCATATATCCCCCGTGGAGCAACTAGGCCCACACGCCACAACATCCATGCCCACGAGTCACAACTACTGAGCCTGGGCGCCTAGAGCCTGTGCTCTGCAACAGGAGAAGCTGCTATGATGAGAAGCCCAAGCTCCACAACTAGAAAGCAGGCCCCGCTCATGCCCACACGGCAGCAGCGACTCAGCACAGCCATGAATAAGCAAAATAAGCCCACACAGCAGCAAAGACTCAGCACAGCCATAAATAAAGGAAAAAAATTTTTTAATTAATAAAAATTTTAAAAATAATAATAAGGGAGAGTATGAAATCTAAGTGGACTGGGGCGGGGGCGGGGGGGAGCAAATTACATGTGAGTTTTTAAAGTAGAGGTGAAGAGGCCACTCCTAAAATGTTTTCAGGTATTCTCCCACCTGTTACTGCCCTCGTATACTGTGTCTGTGGGTGGCAACGATAAACTCCATTTCAAATCACCGTATGAACTCTGCCATTTTTACAGGTGAAAAACAAAGTAAGAACTGTTATTTTCAAGCGTTCTCAAGTACTAGTACAAAGAACACGGGCTAGGAGAGTGTTAAATTACAAGCCATCTGTGCTGATAATTTACGACATGATTTCTCTACTCTTCTTACACACTACATAACATCTCTATGGCAACACGGTAACTTCAAATGTGAGTCTGGAAGGCCAGTCGTGCACTCAGCCTATTCACACAGCAGATAACCAGGCTGGTGGGCCGGCTCCTCAATGGGCCAGTCTTCCGCAGGAAGGCTGCCCGTCACACACGGCCCTCACTCCGTCTCTCCACTTCCTCCAGGCATGTAAGCGAAAGGGTCTGCACACCGAGCGTATTACCCAAAACTAGCCACGGCCCCGCAACCAAAACCAGCAAGCGCACCCTGGTGTAACTCAAGGTTGCTACCTCTAGCTGTGCACATAAATTACCGGTAGGGTTTTGATTAAAAACAGATTCTAGGGCCCTATTCTAGAACTACTAAATGAGAATCGCTGGCAATTCTGTAATTTTTTAAACCTTGTGGGTGATTCTGATACAGGCTGGGGTGGTGGTGGTGGTGGTGGTTTAGTCGCTAAGTCGTATCCAACTCTTGCGACCCCATGGACTGTAGCCCACCAGGCTCCTCTGTCCATGGGATTCTCCAGGCAAGAACACTGCAGTGAGTTGCCATTTCCTTCTCCAACAGGCTGGGTTTCCGTCTCCAACAGGCTCCCTAGGCCAGAGACCAGCAAGCCCATCTTCACAGGAAACAACCACGACCCAGAGACCCAGAACCAGAACGCGGTCTATACGAGGTTCTACATCAACACAGCCAGCCCATGAGGCCAGGAGAAGACTCATGGGTGGTTTCCTAACGGAAGTGATGTGTGACCTAAGCTGAGGCAGTTAGCAAAACCCAGAATAGGAGGGAACACCAAACACAGAGACAGGGCCAAGGGCAGGGTCACAGTGTGGGGTGTGCGATGGGGTTCGAGCAGCTGACTGGGCAAGAGGTCTAGAAGCTTCCCCTGAGGCCAGCCCAGCGAGGGCAGGGGGACTGATCAGGTCTGAAACTCAGAAAACTGCACTTGTGACTCTCATGTAGCTTCAGTTACAAAGCACATCCCTGCACCCCAGGCAAAGAAAAAGAGGATTCGGGGGTGGTATGAAGAGAACTGAAAATAATTCTGCCCTAGCTTTGGCAAAATCCTCATCTGTAAACAGGAGAAATATTATGTATGTCAATATATATGCGTAACTGAGAGATAATCGACTTGGTCTTTTCAAGAGCGCCTCAAATTTCATTTTCACCTTGAGAGCAATTCCAATTAGGTGGACTTGGGCTCGCTGATGACCTCTTGTCCTTTTAATTTCTACATTATTCCCCAGCACATTTTCAAAAGAGGCCAGAAGAGAGAACCTGCTAATCACCTTGCCTCTTTAGAGATACAAACTCCCGCCGGCCAGAATATTATTTCTGTCTTCTCCAGCTGTATGGCACCTGGCATATTGACACAGATCAAAGGATAAACAGCTCATTCATTACACAGTGCCATGTACATTAGACAATGCCCATAAAGTCCTGTGAAGATGAAAACCACTTCAAGTGCCAAGCAATTCTGAGCTAGGCATTTGAAACAGAGAAACAAAGATGACAGACCAAACATCATAAAAAGGTCACCACCCAGCAGGAAGGCTCCTGTTCCATAGATCTCTGGTCCCCAGTGCAGGCAGGCAACACAGCAGACAAAACTCCAACCTGCTTTACATGCTTTTAATGTATGGAAGCAGGAGAAAAGGTTTCAAAATGCTCAAAAAAAAAAGTCTTCTATGGTTCCTTTCTTTCGGGGACCATGCCCAAAAGTAATGTCAAAGCCACACAAATTCTTCTTTCTGAGACATCTCCTTTTAAGTGAAGCTCACATACCCTGTATGAAGTGTCAACTCAATTCTAAAACAGGCACAATGAAAATTCTTGCAACAGAGCATATGCGATTTTATGCAAATTGATACAGTTTCTGTCTTGGAGTCTAACACGCTGGTTGTGTGTGTGTGTGTGCAACGAGCGATCAGAGCTGACTCCAATATCCAAGGACGGAGTACTCACATGAGCAGGAGAACCCTGGCGGCCACTCTGAGTGGGAGCAGGCACCACGCCGCCTCTCCCTCAACTTCTCCAGGATGCTGCAAGGGTGCGATCACCAGTTTGAACCACTTCAGCTGTGCCCTCAGGGCCCACAGATACACCACTTACAGGGGAGCAAAGCCTGTCCTTATCTTTTTGACTGAGATGCCCCGAAATTTTCAACAGGATAGACAGTTCAACGTTCTCTAAGAAATGACCAAATATACCATCAAATCAGCCTTCCCCAGCGGCTCCATGGTAAGAATTCCGCCAAAATGCAGGAGATACACCTAGATGAGGGGTTTGATCCCTGGGTGCAGAGGATCCCCTGGAGAAGGCCATGGCAACCCACTCCAGTGTTCTTGCCTGGAGAATCCCATGGACAGAGGAGCCTGGTGGGCCACAGTTCATGGGGTCACAAACAGTTGGACACGACTGAGAGGACTGAGCACGCACACACCATCAAACCACAACAGAAGCTCAATCAGATCTTATCTACAAGGCCCTCCTTCAGAAAGCAGTGATTTCTTTTCCTCCCTCAGACACCAAAGAAAGCTCCCTGGATGGTGTCCCACACGCAGTGTGATATGCAGGGTACAGCAGGAGAAAACCCTGCAGGCACACTCCGTCTACCTGGGACCCTGCCCGGGAGACCACTGCATGCTTGGATCCTCCAGGCTAGCCCTAAGAGCTACTGACTTGCAGGAAGTTAAAACCCTCTGAGTCCCCTCCCTCGGGTACAAAATTGGATGCCACTGCCTACCCTGCAGAGGACTGTGAAAATTAAATAGCTGGTGGCTGTAAGCACTCAATAAATGAAGCTGTTTAAGACTTTGAAATATTGCCAATTTAGTTGTATCCTTTTTATTGATACATAACTCACATAGTATAAAATTCTCCCTTTTAAAAAAAGTGTACAGTTGACTTTAGTATATTTAGTATATTCATCATCATGTGTGTGCGCTTGGTCAGGCCCAGCTCTCTGCGACCCCATGGACTGTAGCCCGCCAGGCTCCTCTGTCCGTGGGATACTCCAGGCATGAATACTGGAGCGAGTTGCCATTTCCTTCTCCAGGGGATCTTCCCCACCCAGAGACTGAACTCACGACTCCTGCACTGCAGACAGATTCTTGACTGCTAAGCCACCGGCCACTAGGTAATCCCGTAACATTTTCAGCACCCAAAAGCCCTTCCCCCAGAATGCTTGACCCATTAGCGGTCATGACCTTTTATTCTCCAAATTTTCCAAACCAAAAGGCTTTCGCTCTTAGGGCATTAACAAGCAAATTATTCTCTCTGGCTGAACTGTCTAGTTGTAGGAAGGGCTTGTACAGGTACAGAGGCTGACTCTCCCAGATGACCATTCAAGGAGCACGTGGACAGGCACAGAAAACAGTGCGACAAAGGAAACCGACACTGTCTCCCCAAATCAAGAGCCCGTGTTCTGTGCCATCGTTTAATGGAGCAAACCTCTGAACAGCAAAAATTCATCTTGCCTGTAACGAGATCTGCACCCAGTGGCCCACAGTTTCTAGAAATGAGTGCCCAAAGACACTTCCTAGAAATCCCACACAAATGCGGACACTCCAGAGGTGGTTTCTGGGAAGAAACATTTAATCAATGAAGGGCAGCAAGCAAGTCTCAAAAGTCATGACTCATGACTTACTCCACGCACTCAGCTCCCTCCTCTACTCATAGCACGTGATGGATTCTTGAGAAAAGACCACCCCCTCCCCAGCCTCCACCCACACCCATCCATTTCTCAGACCATCCCTTGCGTCCAATCATTCACTCTTAGTATCTCAACACTTTTTTCCTTTTCCCTCCTGTCTTCCGGCAACGCGTACATGGAGATGAAGATGATCAACTGTTTTGCCCACAACAGGTGTCAGCTTTATAAACCACACTTATTAGAAATTAATCTCCCCTTCTTTTTTGGCAACTCCTGATTTTCCACCGTTGTGCTTCAACATCCCCAGAAAGCGAGCTGCTGACCGAGTCTGGCAGCTCTTTCTTAAACACACCTCGGGGGAGTTCCAGCCTATGACTTCATCTGTTTTCTTTGGGTGACTAAGTGACAAGGCACGGAGCTGAACAGAAGCTGACCGCTAACTGCCGATTTGAACAGTTTCAACTTGAAGATGTAGGTTCGTTTATCACAGTGGTATGGCTTAGCATTTCGAAATTGCTTTCTGCATTTTCTAGGACTGAGTAAGTCAGTGCAGACGTTGGGGATAAAAGGAGCCTTCACTTCAGAGAAGGGAATTACATACAAATTTGGGAAAGGAAAGACTGAAATGCAGTCTGTAGTACTGGACTGGAATTGAGGCATGTGTACGAACTCGGTTTTTATTATAGACAGGTGTGCACAGAACAGCACATGACATGTGATGCTGTGTGTGTGTGCACACAAGCACGTGCGGATGCAAACTCCCCGATTCCCGGCTCTGTGCACTGAAAGGATCTGGAAGCAGTAACACCCCTGTAGCATAAGCACACTCGGTGCCCAGAATGAGTTTCTTCATGCTGTCTTCTGCTAAAATCAACCAGGGCTCCTTGGAGAAGTGGCGATTTCAGGGCTGCGGTCAGGAAAGAACAGAAGCCTGGGACATTTCACTGTGTCAGAAAATAAGGAAGTGCCCCATAAATGACGGGGACACGTCACAAAAGACAAAGGAGCCAGTCTGAAAGGACATCGCTGGCCAGATCATGAACAACTGAGCATCAAGCTGGGTAATGACATCGAAGGATTATAACCCACTGACTAAGAGAGTCCCTGGGGTCGCAGAGTCAGACATGGCTTAGCAACTGAACAATAAGACAGGAATCTGTAAGGCCACACTTACAGAAATAAATAAGTGCGGCATGGAGAGAGGCTCTGCCCTTACGGTCGAAGCACAGAAGGAGTAATGAAGCTAGAAACCTCACCAGGCTGAAATTATCATAATAATCACTGATTCGGGCAAAAGTCAGCAATGGAGATAACTAGCAAATTAGAGTCAGCAGAGGAACAGGATTTTCCACAGTCTCGAATTCTCTCTTCACAAGATGCTGATTACAAGTAAACAGTACAGTGGTAGTCACCCCTGAATCAGAAGACTGAACGGACATCTCACAGACGGCAGGTGACAGCTGGGCCCCCCATGGGGCGTTAGGGGAAGGACTCAGCCCTTCCGTCGGCCAAGCACGGCCTGAACCTGGTCAGGAGGAACTCCCCCCAAACCGAGAGACCGTCCTCCAAAGAACGGACTAGAACCTTCCAGGGAACAAAAGAGACAGGCTGGGGAGATGTTCCAAATTAAAGAAAACCAAAGAGACATGACAACTAAATCTATCAATAATTGTATGTGTTCCTGGATAGAATGCTGGACCACCAAGAGTTTTTTAATCACCAAGAGTTTCTGGAATCATTGGTAAAATTTTATTGAAGTCAGCAAATTTAGATAATAAAAATTAATTTCCTAATTTGGGTCATTATGTAAGAGAATGTCCTTGCTCTGAGAAAATACCGTGGAGTCACCCTTTAGAGGTAAGGGCAACATCACCTTGCAACTTACTCTCAAATGGTTCAGACACAAAATAATATCTAAATTTAATATATACAAATATATGTGCGTGTGTGTGTGTGTGTGTGTGTGTATACATATCCAGAGAAGGGGGAGGGGAGGAGGAGGTGATGTTCCTGCAGTGAAATTGTAACAACTGGGGATTTTGAGTTCTTCTCTGAACATGAAAACTGGTTTCTCAAAATAAACTCATCTGCCATCTCCTCCTGCAGAAAAAACCGCAACAAACTTTAAATGCAATCAACCATGAAGACAAGAACCAACTGAACAGCCAGAAATGATGCATACAAGTGAAATCTCAACTTGACTAAGTTGATACGAATTTGAGCCTTGTACCTCCTGTGCTGGTTTAAAATCAAGATCAACTAAAATAGCATGTCAAAAGCACATACTCTCCCATTCAACAGTAGGCCAATATGACTTTAATTGTAGAATTTTTTTTAAAGCAACAATTAAACAAAAACTAAAAAAATCTGAAACTCCTTGAATAAACCAGGAAGAAAGGAAAATTAGATTTTAAGAGGATAGTACACCTTCCGGTGATATACTGTGAGGGAGACAGGTGAGGTGTACCTGATGCAAATGCACCCCACAGAAAGGAAAACCTAGAACACACGCCCAGAAGTTATCCCACGAAAGGAGGATGGCAGGAAGTAAGTCTCTGTTCCCCATGACCACAACATTCATCATCTATGCGTACATTTCCATGAATAACAAAAAAGACAAGAGAAGCTGCAAAACAGCTTGAGAAAGAAGCCAGGGAAGGACCACACCCACCTCAAAACTGTCCCCTAAAAAAGCAGCTTAGCGTCTCTGGCCCCTCCCCACGCCCCCGCCCATGCAACCTTCCTCAGTTAGAAAGGAAGCCCGGGAATTCTTTATAATGTGATACACACAGCCAATGGCTGGAAAACTTCCCTCCCCAGCCAGCCTCTCCCTGCCCTTCCCAAACTTCCCTCCGCCAACCCTGAGGGCCACTGAGACTTCCTCCCCCTTCAGACCAAGTGGCCACAGCCAGGGAAGTGGGGACCAGCCCAGCCACACGAGTCCTCCCTAGACAGAGACAGACTAGAGGCAGCAAAACTCAAAACCATCTCAGCGGGACAGCTGGGGTTACTGGGGTTATTTACGTAAGAAGGAACATCAGCTTTCATCAGGTGAGAAGAGGAAAGGTACAGAAGCTAAATCACGGGGCTCAGACTACAGTGAAAAAGTGCTTGCTCTATCCCAGAATCTGTCATTCCACTTTTGTTCAGTGTGAGACTTGTAAATTACAGCTTCCATCTTCAACACAGGAGGATGTACACATTCAGTTTTAAAATCTGACAATTACAACACCAGGCCTTGTGGGATGCTGTATGGAGGGAGGGTCGTTTCTCCTCTTTCCCTCCATGGGAGAAGAAAAGGCAACGTGGGGGCTTTGTGGTCTGGCAGCTGTGGGTTTAAATTCCAGCCCAAGCCCTCATAAGCGGTGCAAACTGGGGCAGTCATTCAACCTCCCCAGAGGCTGAGATCCTCATCCGAACACAGAAATAGCCTCCACCTGCTGGAGGGGGTGGGGGGATCTGATTTTATACGAGAAAACGTATATAAAACACCTGCTCGCACCTAGACCCACAGGCCCTCAGGTGGTAGCAGCAACAGAGATAATAGTTAAGAGAGAGCTTCACCAGGTTTTCTTGAAGGACAAGGTTGGCGTTCATAATGTTTTGGGGGGAAGGGAACAAACATGGCATTTTAAATATTACCCTCTGACGTTAAAAGCAGGTTACTGCTTCTGCATGCACTTACTTGACCCTCTGTGGAGCCTAACTCCAAAGATATTAGCTGACCCCCAAGGACTGGGGGTCCTGGCCTCCCATATCGCTTTGGCAGCTGCTGCTGAATACTTACTTAGGTTACAGCAAGCGTGCAATTCCACGACTGTCCGCCATCCCATTTTCCCCACAAACAGCCCCAAATCCACAGTACAAGCTGTCACGGACAATTTACCATCATCCCACCTTAATCCTGCATAGGGTTTACAGTCAGAGGTCTCCAGTAATGTGGTTCAGGGAGGGACAGGTCCCATCTCACCTGCAGGCTGTCCCCTTCTGTGTGTTCAGCAATCAGCAGGGCTGAGACAGGACCTATAAACGATGCCATGGAGATGAGAGATGCCCAGCAAAGAACACGGCAGATTCTGCATCTCGCAGGCTGCAGTCAAATATCCGGAAACAAACAGGTACATGGCCAGCTCACAGAATGCTGAAACTCACTACTCCCGCGAGGAGCTGCTCTCCCAGAGGGAGACACGTGAACAGAACTGTCACGTGAAGGAAACGGATGGCCTGGAAACCATCCAATTAGCGACGGTCCTCAAAGTTTCCGGACCCAAGATATATTAGAGCAAGAGCAACAGCGTTTAGATGGAGGTGAAGTAACTCTGGAATAAACGTGTGAAATACACTCTGCCTCGGTGCAATCTGGCTTTTTGGAGCTGGTAAGGGTCCTTGGGTGCCAACTACCATCACTGTGGTACTGAAAAGGACAGTGAGGGCTGGAAGGGATTTCTCATAATCACAATTTTTTTTTTTTGAATAGCTATCTACAAGCAAGAAACATCTGTTTAGTATCAGACACCAGGAATCTATTTGTTATTAGGATGGTAAAGTATTAGAAAATTTAGACTTTGGAGATTTCATTCTAGGACTGATTCTAGATCAGCAGAAATACTTAAAGCAACAGTCTAATAAAAGCACTGCTTCCCAATGTATTTGTGTGCACCCTCAGAATAAACAGAGGAATGGTACTTTTTGGTCCTTATCACTTAAAAGCTAAACTAATAAAAATAAATAAATAACATGCACTTTGTTATTCCTGCAGATCCTAGTGCATCTGATATCAAGAACAAGCATTAACTTAAGAGTAAAAGCAAGTAAGAAAACATAAAACTTCCAGAATCCACATGGCCCAGGAGGCCCCTACTCCGGTTTGCAGGCCTGATGTTCAACAGCAACAGTAACGAAGGAAAGAGGAATCCTTAAAGATGTGAATCAGAATGAGAAGAGGAAGTGAAGTAAAAGCAATCAACAATGGAAAAACTGTATATACTGTTCGGACCAACCTCTCAGACTTTTCATAAGCCTAATTTTCAAACTCAAATTAAAACATCTTGCCCTAAAACACATGTTATTTATACATTCCACTTCACATATACTAAGAAACAAGGGTTGTTTTAAAATAGATTTCAAGGACTTCCCTGGCAGTCCAGTGGTTAAGACTCCGCACTTCCAATGCAGGGACTAGGGGTTGGATCTCTGATCGGGCAATTACACTCCCACAGGCCATGTGACCAAAAAATTAAAAACAAAAAAACAGATTTCAAATATCAGTCTCTGATATATTCATTTCTTCTTGCACTGACACCTCCCATTCACAGAATTCCAAAGTGGGGATTTTTATGACTTTCCAAGATACACACAGGCGACCACACTTGAAGAGACCCCAACAAAAATTATCTAAAAATATTCCAGGATAATACTTTTAAATTTGAATTGTGTTTTTCTCAAGTTCAAGAACAACTTCATTTTATGGTTATGAGTCTTTAAGTGGGGAGACTAACACTTTATAAATTCACTCCTTAACCATCAACACTGTGAAATACACAGCTTCAGAGTTAATTACATGTAAGAAAGTCCATGAACTGAGGGTGAATGATCTCACACAGTTATTTATACAGTAACAACGCCCCCTCCTAGAAATTCCCTTTTTAACACCAGGAATGTCAAGGCACAGCGGACCACTCTGCCTGTGCTACTCTTTTTCCTTCTGGACAGCAGCAAAACTCAGCAGAGTGGGAAAATTTAAAGCAGGAAAAATGGTGACTGTTCGCATCTAAAGATAGTTTTTTTTAAGTCAGCAGACTTGTCAAATGGATTCTCAAGTTATGCTTCTTACAGAATCTAAGAAAAGAATCTCTATTTCCCCATAACTATCTTCAACCTTTCCCCAGATTAACCCTAGACATTACAGAGAGTCTGGTCCCACCTTAGGTCCATCATTCGGTTGCTCAATCCTGTCCAGCTCTTTGCAACCAAGCCTGCACACCAGGCTTCTCTGTCCTCCACTGTCTCCAGGAGTTTGCTCAAATTCACACTCATTGAGTTGGTGAAGCTATCCAACCATCTCATCCTCTGTCGCCCCCTTCTCCTCCTGCCTTCAATCTTTCCCAGCATCAGGGTCTTTTCCAATGAGTCGGCTTTTTGCATCAGGAGGTCAAGGTATTGGAGCTTCAGCTTCAGCATCAATCCTTCCAATGAATGTTCAGAGTAGACTGCCTTTAAGACTGACTGGTTTGATCTTGCAGGTTCAAGGGACTCTCAAGAGTCTTCTCCAGAACCACAATTCGAAAGCATCAATTCTTCAGAGCTCAGCTTCTTTATAGTCCAACTCCCACATCCATACATGACTACTGGAAAAACCACAGCTTTCACTAGATGGACCTTTGTTAGCAAAGTGATGTCTCTGCTTTTGAATACGGTGTCTAGGTCTGTCATAGCTGTCCTTCACAAGCAGCAAGTGTCTTTTCATTTTATGGCTAAAGTCACCATCCACAGTGATTTTGGAGCCCAAGAAAATAAAATCTGTCACTGCTTCCACTTTTCCCCCTTCTATTAATATTTACCACAAAGTGATGGGACCAGATGCCATGATCTAGTTTTCTGAATGTTGAGTTTTAAGCCAGCTTTTTCATTCTCCTCTTTCGATTTCATCAAATGGCTCTTTAGCTCCTCTTCACCTTCTGCCATTAGGGTGGTATCATCTGCGTATCTGAGGCTGTTGATATTTCTCCTGGCAATCTTGATTCCAGCTTGTGATTCATCCAGCCTGGCATTTCACATAATGTACTCTACATAGAAGTTAAGTAAGCAGGGTGACAATATACAGCCTTGACATACTCCTTTCCCAATTTGGAACCAGTTAGTTGTTCTCTGTCCCTTTCTAACTGTTGCTTCTTGACCTGAATACGGGTTTCTCACCAGACAGGTAAGGTGGTCTGGTATTTCCATCTCTTTAAGAATTTTCCATAGTTTGTTGTGACCCACAGAGTCAAAGGCTTTGGCATAGTCAATGAAGCAGAAGTAGAGTTTTTTCTGGAATTTTCTTGCTTTTTCTACGATTCAATGAATGTTGGCAATTTGATCTCGGGTCCCTCCACCTTTTCTAACCCAGCTTGTACTATTACTATCTTTAAAATAAACGGGAAAGTCTTTCCAAAATTACTCAGTTTTATTCAAGTTTAGGAAATTAAACTTGAGAAATAACTTCTGTTAGACTTGGCTTCTGTTGGTGTCTCACGGTTTGTATTTGCATTTCCTTGAACATGTGTGGCCGTTCTGTAGTTGCACTGTCTATTTCCCTTTTGGACTGCCTTTCTTATTGATTTGAGGAAACCCTTTTACAGTCCTTCACATATAATTCCTCATCTGAATTATAAAAAATGTTTTTGCCCAGTCTGTAGCTGCTGCTGCTGCTACGTCGCTTCAGTCGTGTCCGACTCTGTGCGACCCCATAGACGGCAGTCCACCAGGCTCCCCCGTCCCTGGGATTCTCCAGGCAAGAACACTGGAGTGGGTTGCCATTTCCTTCTCCAATGCATGAAAGTGAAAAGTGAAAGTGAAGTCGCTCAGTCGTGCCCGACTCTTAGCGACCCCATGGACTGCAGCCCACCAGGCTCCTCCATCCATGGGATTTTCCAGGCAAGAGTACTGGAGTGGGGTGCCATTGCCTTCTCCTCAGTTTGTAGCTAGTCTTTGTTTAATGTTATGTTTTAAATTAACATACAATACAAATGGGTTCCTTTTCCTGTGTTCAGGTCTATGAATTTTAATATGCAGAATCACCACCACAGCCAGGATGCAAAACACTTTCATCATCCTTAAAAACACCCCCCACACTGCCCCTCTGGAGTCACCCTTTTCCCTGCTCTAACTCCTGGTAACCAACCGATCGCTTCTCTGTCCCTCCAGTTCTATTTCTTTGAGAAAGTCATACAAGTGGACTCCTATGCAGCCTTTGGAGGCAGCCTTCCTTCACGCAGCATCAGCTGAATGGATGTACCACAGCTCATCTGTTCACATCTACTCTTGTAAATGCCAGCAAGAGCAGCAAACAGTGAAGGAAGGGCCTTAACTCTTCCCAGCAGTGGGACAGGGACAGAGTAATATACCAAGTACTTGGAAGGAAAAGAGGAGGCGGCCATGCAGTGGGCAGGACCTTACAGAAACCCCTCCTAAAGAGAAACTGAGTGCAATTCATCACTGTCCACACAGGGCTATGGGCTGTAAGAAAATAAGCCTGACAGACTCATGAGGACACCACTAACCCAAAGTACCCTAGAGCAAGAAAGTTTTCATTACAGCTTCGTCTGTCAGGGCAACTGCTAAACTGTACTAACTTATGACAGAGCCCAAACAGCATGATCCTTCCAAACTCAAGATCTGCTCTATAGACTGCTTCACAGTCCTCCCAGCGAAGAGCAGACGTGTGGCTGATCAAAGTCAGTAGCCTATTAATGCAAGTGTGTGTGTGCTGTGCTTAGTCGCTCAGTCATGCCTGACTCTTTGCGACCCCATGGGCTGTAGCCTGCCGGGTTCCTGTCCGTGGGATTCTCCGGGCAAGAGTACTGGCATGGGCTGCCATTTCCTTCTCCAGATGATCGTTTCGACCCAGGGATCAAAACTGGGTCTCCCGCGTTGCAGGCAGATTCTTTACTGCCTGAGCCGCCAGGGAAGCCCGCAATGCAAATACGTTTATGACCTAAGTGCAGTTTCATGTTGCCAGAGCACATCTGGCATTAGACCAAATACTCCAGGAGGTCGCACCCTTTCTCCGGATCAAGCCCCTAGGCCTTAAGCCTGGGAAGCCCACACACCCTCCTGTCAAACTCGACCCAGACATATAACCTTTACCAGAGGGCAGAGGCTGCAGAACTTGGGTTTACAGGGACTTCCTTATGGGAAGAGAGAACCAAAAAGGAGGAAATAAAGGTAACCAAGCAAACCGAGGCTTCCATTAGCAAGTGAGAAAGTGAAGATAAGACTGAGACACTGGCCAACCAGTAAACAGGAG
>NW_011495002.1:634890-638716 GCF_000754665.1 Bison bison bison | reverse complement strand
CAAACCCTTTCTCCATTTTTGCTCCTTTGCCCTCAGTGCAGAGATACAGCGACAGGAATACCTCGAATGGCCCCAGGCGAACAACAGTAATAACAATAATAATACACCCGCTCAAGATTTCCTCTCCCCTCGTCCAGGGCTGACTGGACGGCTCAGCGGCGCAATCTGGAGTGGAACGAGAGAGAACTCCGTCCCGGCGCCATCTAACCCCTCGTAACCTGTCTGCGCCCCTGGGCCAACCCTGTCCCCCGCCCCACCCTACCCCCAGCGGCCTGCGCGGGGCTGAGGATAAGGGGAAAAGATACAAAAGCCTGCATCTCGGTCCTCAGAACAGACACAACCGCCCCGGGGCGTTCGCCCAGGCGCTTAGGCCAAATGCTCGCGAGACGAAGAACGGAGCCGCGGCGGAGGCGCCGCCCCCTTTCCCGGGAACACGGCGGGGTTCTCATCCACAGCCATTCTTCCCCGTGCACCGAGAGGGGGCTTCTGTTCTGCCAGCGGCACCACTAAAAATCCGTCGAGACAATGCACTTAAGGAAATAAAAAACCAATTCATTAGAGAACCGAGGAGGAATGAAGGGGGTTGTTAAGGCGGCTTTTTATAGTACAACACAATTCATCCCTATCAACCTAAGTGACTTGACTAGGCAGTCAAAGTGTGGCTATTGATTAAGAATTGGACTTTTCTCTGGAATGCCGCCAAGGATATGAGATAAAATTTTATTTCCTCAGTGGAAGAGTCAAGAAAATAAACTTAAATATCAGATACGGCTGATTTAGATTATGACCCCTCCAAACACATCTTTCACTTAGAAACGGATCCCACATTTATCACAAGATTTAAAAGGCCAGAAAAGGCCATGCTAATCACATATTTTTAATACACACTTGAACAGATTTAAACCACATGCCACACCTTGAACAGAACCACTGGCTTCATTTAAATTTTGGTTAATCATTTAAACGGTTTAAATGGCTTCATCTAAATTATTTGAATCGTGGATGGTTAAACTGCAAAGGAAAAAATACAATTGTCTATGTCAATAAGTCAGTTTACAAGGTCTTAATGGAAAGTTTCCTTCAGTGATTTTTTTTTTTAACTGTCCTCTGATTTCCTAAAAATCACTTCTAGGATACTTCCAGCTCCCTCTCTGCTCTCGTCTAAAACAGAACCTCACTGTGCCACTGAAAAGGGGGAAACTAACATTCACTATCAAGTTACATTTTCTTCTGCTTTCCTTTTCAAAATATTGAGGGTAACAAGGACTGACTTCTTAATACAATAATTATTATTGGTGCTCACAAAGACCAAAGTTGCCAGGCTTCTAAATATACACAGAAGCAGCAGGGCAAGCTCAGAGGCCAGCGACTTAAGTGGTGTTAGAAGCAGAAATCTGAAGACAAGTTCCCTCAATATTCCATGAGGAAATCATTATATCAACATAGAAGGACATGCACCCTGCTCTCTCAGTAACTGACTCAAGTGTCTTCACACATTCCATTGTAAAGGGAAGGGCTGCAGCAACAGGTCCAGAAGTAAGACTTAGTAAGGAAAGGAACCTAGCCCAGTGAGCTGACCACCTTTCAGAATAACCACAAACCCTTATGCTCTGCATATTCATATAATACCAACCTGAAACATACCAGGCAGGTTAAAAATAAGGCATTTATGTAAGTACCCCCACCAGACACACACACACTCTTGCAAGGTTAAATAGAGAGCTCTGAAAGAATGATTTATTGTCACAAGAACAGGGCCCCAAAATAGATTGGCAATAAAAGTGATTGGTCCCAGCGGGATTGAGAACAAATCCTGGTAAGCGAAGTCCTGGCCATGACAGGCAACTGGGGAAAGAGTACCAGTGATGGAAGTGCTTCCCGGCCCTGACCCCAACTCTACCAGAGTTCTCTTCTGAACAAGTCACTCAACCTCCCTAGAAGTCTGATTCCTCTTCTGTAAACTTTAAAAAAAATTGTTCTAAATGGACTAGCTCATGTTTGTGATGCCTTTTGACAAGAAAATTAAAGAATGACCACTAGGAGCTAGGAGCTCAGAGGGAACAACAGAGTCCAAGGAGGTTAAAGCCCTGGAGCCACCCCCCAGACCCTCTCCAAGTGTAGGGGTCCTGCCCCCAGGTCCCAGCTCCCAAACCAGGCAGGTGGCAGTGCCCTGCTTGAGTGCATCCAGTAATCATGGCCTTCATTCTATTCCTGAACTGCTCTAATTATGTAAAAGCTCTAATAAGCTAAATTCTCCTTCTTTCATCCAATCATAGTTACCAGTTTTCACTCAGCAACCACAAGGATAAAAGTAAATCCTTGCAGTATGGACAAGGAACAAAAAGGAGGCAAGAAAATAAGGTCGCCAAACCAACAGTTCCAGGGCCAAGAAATGAAAAGCAACCAGTAGAAGTGCCTTGTCTAAGGCAGACTGGCAATCTTAAGCACCAGGCTGACACCACCATGGAAAACCGATCACACTCTGATCTGTCCCCCCCAGTCAGTAAAAACCTATTTTCTGGGTTTCTACATCTTAGGAAAGAATGTCTGATTTTACTAACGGACTTGACCTCTCTCTGTTCAATCATCCACATTCAATCAAAACTGCCCAGCAGGGCCATCCCCCTCCAAACCCCCGCCTCTGCCATTCCACCAGGTGAGGTCCCCACCCAGGGTCCCCCTGCTTCATCTGTCTAACCATTTGCCCCTTCCCACCCCTACCCATCAATCCAACTGAAGGGTCCCTCTCCTCTCTTCTCCCTCTGCTAGCGATCGCTGCCCCAGATGCTGGAGCCAAGATCTAGGTCAGGAATTCAGGGTTGCCCTAAGGAGGGAAAAGCACATTAAAAAGACCTTCTAGGCTAACCCTGGGATGGGATGCACAATGGCTGCCTACTTACAATCTGCTCTGGTTCCTGATTCCAAGTCAAACAAGGAAAGGGGCAGTATGTCCAATCAATTTTGGAGTGAGGAAGAAAAGAACAAACTCGTGAGCAGCACGGACTGGTTCTACCCCAAAGCGAACATGAACAGGAGCAAACACAGGACGAGGCCCCTGGCCACCGACAGGTAAACCCTGGGGAGAGCCACAGTAACTGAGAGAAAGTATTCTGTGAGCATCCAGTCCAACTTGATGTCTTCTGAGGCTCTTCTGAGCAGAAGTGATTTCTCCACTGTGAATAATAAAGATGTAAGAAAGTCTGGCCTCATAAGCACCAAAAATTCCCTCTCCAGGGCACACACGCCTTTGAAAGGCGCTGGATTCTGCACAGAATCTATTATTCTGTGACAGGTGGTGGAGAGAGAGAGAGAGAAGACAGGCTAGACTTAGCTTCAGGGCATGAAGGGAAGACGTCCCAGGTCTGCTATTAAGTGGTAAGATGGGGCTGCTCTATCGGGCGAGTTGCACACAAAAAAAGGCTTTCATTTGAAGGAGTTTGTGTTTTCCTAAACCTCTGCTTTCTGTGGGGACCTCACAAGGAGAGAGAGCACTAGGGAGTGTATTAACCCCAAGCTGACAGCACAGAGTCAGCGAGTGTCACTCCCAGCCACAACCAATCTGTTAAAACGACTCAAAACGAACCCCGCCTGGCAAGGATCAAGAAAACGAGGGAAGACAGTACTACTAAACCAGGGCTCTCCCCGGCAAGGCTAACTTCTGCCTCCGACTATCGCGCACCCGCTGCAAATTGCTCCCTGCGACCCAGATTACCCAACTGATCTCACCGGATCTGGCGACCGGATTTTGAAACGGGCCACGAAGAAACGTGAGCCTCGGGCCTCTGGCGCGCGCCCTCTCGCAGTCCGCTCCCCCGACGTCCTCCCG
>NW_011495002.1:634086-634529 GCF_000754665.1 Bison bison bison | reverse complement strand
ACGCAGGGGCGCGGGCGGGACGAGGCGCTGCCGCCGGGGTCCCCAGGACGCCTTGTCACGCCTCCCGCGCCAGTTCCCCCCGGGCGGGTCGCAAAGCTCGGCTCTCCCGTGACCAACCCCCTCCTCTTTGACCAAGAAACACACGGCCACCCCGGCACTACCTCCCGGGCAGGGCCCAGCGCGTGCCGGTCCCGCGCCTCCACCCCCGGGGCCACCACGTCTACCCCCGGAGACAATGGCTCACCCATCGCCCGGCCGGCCTCGCTCCATTTCAGCCATCACCGCCCTCCTCCCCTCCCCGGGCGGCCAGTGCCCCGGCAGCCCCGTTTCACAGAAGTGTAGACCGAGGCCAGGGAGGTGACAGGCGAGAGAAGAAACCTGGCTGCTTATGGAGCTGAGGAGGGACCACGGACAAATCGGCTACGGAGACCAGCCCAGATGAG
>NW_011495002.1:609397-632776 GCF_000754665.1 Bison bison bison | reverse complement strand
GTTGATGACTGATCTCGCCGCCGGGCGGGATGACTTCGGCTCAGGGCCCGGTGTGCGCGTAGACGGGGCTCCACAATCGTTGTTGAATGGGAAGAGATTATGAAAACAGGTCGTGTGTTGTACTCCAGCCCCAGAGGGAATAATGGAGCAGGCCTCTGAACTCCTGGGGGCCGTCTGTCTCCTCGTCTGCCACAGGAGCTTCGGGACTCACAGCTCCTCCGCCCCTGCTCCACCAGAATGTAGGGAAGGGGGAAGGTGATGGTGGCTAAGGAGACCAAAGGAAGTGAGGGGTAGGTGACATCCTCCTTTAAGGAAGATCCGTGTCACACCCGCATTTGACAAAATATTCGAGTACAAACACCTATGTACCTGGCTACAAGCGAAGGAAGCAAAAGGTATTGGTATCCAGTGCGCCGGAAACAAGAGATAGATAAGATTGATTTAAAAAACAAACAAACAAAAAAAACTGGTGAAATACTCATGAAACCAATATACATGAACACTGGAAATGAACAATTAAGAAAATTAATAGTGAATGATGAATACCAGGTTTTGCACTGTGAGGAACCCTAGAATGATCCGTGTGGTACGGGATTAGAGTTGGAGACGTCAGTATGAACTCCTGTTTAGCTTAATATAGATGCAGGTGGGTAAGAAAAGATTTGCAGATATGTGTTATATATATGTTATACACAGGCTGTTACATGTATGTCCATTTCCTTGCTCTGTCAGCTGAGTGGACTTAGGCATAACACTCTTGCAGCAAGTCGCACATCAGGCACTCAGATCTTTTATTCACACCGTTCTTCAGCAAAAGGAAACCAGGTTCCTCAGGTGCATCGGCTGACTCTGGGACTAAAACAGGAAACGTACAAGAGAACCTAGAGCATCTTGTTGTGCCAGATGATAAGGAAGTGCTACGAAAATTTTTTTATTTAATTAATCAACATCCAGAACAATGATGAGGGTCTCTCAAAGGGACACAGAAGCCCACTGAAAGAGCTCCCAGTGATCAAAGCTGTAACAATTTGAACAGCAAAATAAAGCAATGTTCTATTATACCCAAAGTATAATAAATATACATGAGTGCATACCGATATAATGCAATGATTGAATGAGTAAATAATTAAGAGAGAAGAGACAAATGTCCCTCGCAGAAGAATTCAAAATTAATACTTAGATACTCTGCCCTCAGTGAGATGGAATAGTCCTTAACTGTAGTCTGCACTTTCAACTTCCAGAAGGATAACTTTATAATGAAGAAAACTGACAAACATTACTTCACAAGATTACCAGCAGAGATAAATCGTGTGGATGGTATATACCCTTGATATGATGTAATGAAAATGCCACTTTAGCCCTATTGTCTTCCTCCCAGAAACACAGTCTAATCATGAGAAAAACAACAGACAAATCCCAGTTAAGGGCATTCTGCAAATGACCTGACCAATACTTCCCCAAACTGTTAAGGTCAACAAAAGTAAGCAAAGTCTGAAAACTGTCACAGCCAAGAAGAGCCCAAGGAAGCATGATAACTAAATGTAATGTAGTATTCTTAAGGATCCTGGAACCAAGAAAGCACATTAGGTAAAAACTAAGAAAATATGAATAACATATGGACTTTAGTTAATAATAATGTACCAGTACTGATTCATTAATTGTGAGTAATATGGGAAAATTGAATTGAGCTATAAGGGAACTCTGTACTATCTTCACAACTTGTCTTGTTATTTTAGAATCTAAATCTATTCTAAAATAGAAGCTTATTTTTAAAAAATTTTTAATTGTATGTGGAATATCAAAAAGAAAAAAAAATTCAGTTGGTCCAAATTTCACAGGCTATCAGCTCAGGTGTGCTGACAATGTTTCTTTTTCTTATTTTTCAGTTGGGTAATTTCTGTCTCCAGCTCCCATTTCTCCTCATGGCTTAATCCTAGTTTGGAGAAAATAATCTCCAGGAACTTTCTTTGCCAACTGAGTACATTCCCCTTCCTGCCTTCTCCCTAAGGTTGAAGCCAAACTCCCAGAGGCATTGGTGAGATCACAACATGAGGTGGGGATGGGGAGATTGCACCTGGTCCTTGGTCTTCAACCTAGACAGCATATTAAAAATCAGAAACATTACTTTGCCAACAAAGATCCATCTAGTCAAAACTATGGTTTTTCCAGTAGTCATGTATGGATGTGAGAGTTGAACTGTGAAGAAAGCTGAGCGCCAAAGAATTGATGCTTTTAAATTGTGGTGCTGGAGAAGACTCTTGAGAACAAGGAGATCAAACCAGTCAATCCTAAAGGAAATCAGTCCTGAATGTTCATTGGAAGGACTGATGTTGAAGCTGAAACTCCAATACTTTGACCACTTGATGTGAAGAACTGACTCATTGGAAAAGACCCTGATGCTGGGAAAGATTGAAGACGGGAGGAGAAGGGGACGACAGAGGATGAGATGGTTGGATGGCATCACTGACTCGATGGACATGAGTTTGAGTAAACTCCAGGAGTTGGTGATGGACAGGGAGGCCTGGCGTGCTGCAGTCCATGGGGTCGCAAAGAGTCAGACACGACTGATCGACTGAACTGAACTTGGTCATCATGAGCTCGTTCTGGCACTGAGGCTCATGTGTGTCCTGTGTGTGTCCGCCTCCTTGACGATCCTACTCAGACTGAAGGCATTGCCATGACTTTGCTGCTTTCTGCTGTTCTATCCTGCTCACCAACCACTGGGGCCCCTGATGGCCTGCTGGCAGTCAGCACCCCTCCTGAGCTACTCCCCAAGCGCTCAAGAAGACATTCAGCTGTTCCTGGGATGCTCAGTCCCACCCCACAAAGTGAGGCCCTGTGCTCTCTGCTCCCAGACCCCCAAAGCCTACCTTGGCACAGACTTCCTCTTTCAGAGACTCACATGGGGGTTTAAAGTGATCCATTTCCTCTCCCCACAAATTGCAGAATTGTAATTTCCTCTGCAGGAAGTAAACTTCATTCCAGATTCATCATACTTCCTTCCAAATCTTTTATTTTGGCATAACCTTTGTGTTCCCAGGAAATGCTGTTTTTAATTTAGAAAACCCCATTCCCTTCCATTCTTCCCTCTGCCATAGGTTCCAGAAGTTTCTCTTGAAATTTAGAAGCCAGTGCTAACATCTTTCTTTCACTCTGCATGCCTCCCCTACCACCCTGCCTGTGGGTAGTGAATATAGATGCCCCCCTCTGCCACCTAAATGGTGGAGAAAGATCATGAATTTGAAAACATCAAAACTGCTGGGGGGCAGGGAACAAGACTGAATGTCAAGCAGCCACAGAAAGATGGTGGTCCTTGAAAAGTGTCAGTTGGAAGAGGCTAACTCCTGAAAGATCAAACCAGTCAGTCCTAAAGGAAATCAATCCTGAATATTCATTGGAAGGACTAATGCCTAAACTGAAGCTCCAGTACTTTGGCCACCTGATGCAAAGAGCCAACTCATTAGAAAAGACCCTGATGCTGGGAAAGATTGAAGGCAGGAGGAGAAGGGGACGACAGGGGACAAGATGGTTGGATGGCATCACCGATTCAATGGACATGAGTTTGAGCAAGCTTCGGAAGATAGTGAAAGACAGGGAAGGCTGGGGTGCTGCAGTCCATGGCATCGCAAAGAGTCAGACACGACTGAGTGACTGAACAACAACAACTCCTGCTGGAAGTTTCTGGGTGGAGGCAAGTCCTGGATGTTGGGAGTTGGCCTGAAAGGGACTGTGGACTGCATGTAATGACTGCTAAGGGTGTTGGGATAGGGGTGGAATGACGGGTGTATGTTTGGATGAAAAGAGCTCTCTAGTGTTGAGACCCAGATATTGACCAGTCCTTCAATCTCAGGTAGAGTCATTTCCAAGAAAGCTCAACAGGAGACTCGTGTCTGAGTGTGGGATGTGCAGGAAGGCTCACCCAGATTGCAATACGAGAAAGAAGCTGCACACGGAGTTTTTTTCCCTTCTGCCATCTGAGCTTGTGTAGGGGGATCTAAACAGGGTTTCATGACAGCTGCTGTTGATCCTACCCCACTTTCAAAATTCAGCTCGAATTTCATCCTAGTTGAAGCTGATGCATCAACTTGAAGTGACCTCTCCCTCATCTGTATTCTGGAACACCAGTCGTTCCGGCATTTGATTGTAAATTCCATTATATTATTTGCAGCCTTTGTGTTTAATGTCTTGCCTACCAGGTGAGGAGATCCCTTGCAATCAGTTCAGAAGTTTCAACCTGTGTGCCTAGATCTATACCAGTCATGAAACCATGAGGCAAAAGAAATAGAGAAAGCCAGTTGGGCGGGGGGGTGGCGGGGGGGGCAGTTGTGTAGTCAGGATCCTTTCTCTCCTTCTATCAGAGCCCATGCCTGGTTAATACACTCCATTTCCCATCTCTGAGAGCCATGTGACAGAAAGCTGGCTGATGAGTGGAAAGGACTGGGTAGGGCTCACAAGCAAGAGTTCAGACACAGCAAGTGCACGCATTTGGCCCTTGGCCCTTTGTCCTCCTCGGAACACAGGCAAAATGCTGGAGCTGAAGGGTCCGTTGTGTGACTATGAGAAAGTAAACATGAGAACCGAAGCACGTGGTACAGATGCCCAAGTGAGCTGCCCACCTCCAGGCGTCTCACTGCATGGAAACCTACAAGAAAATTGTGGTGCCGGAGAAAACTCTTGAGAAATCAACTGAATATTCATTGGAAGGACTGATGTTGAAGCCGAAGCTCTAATACTTTGGTCACCTGATTAAAAAAAAAAAAAAAAAAGCCAACTGATTGAAAAAGACCCAGATGCTGGGAAAGATTAAGGAAAGGAGAAGAAGGGGGCAACAGAGGATGAGACAGTTGGATGGCATCATTGACACAATGGACATGAATTGAGAAAACTCCAGGAGACAGTGAAGGACAGGGAAGCCTGGTGTATTGCAGTTCATGGGATCACAAAGAGTTGGACATGACTTAGCAACTGAACAACAGCAACAATGGAAATGTTTAGGTGATAACTTGAGACATGGGCTTGACCTCTGGCCAGAGTTGGAACTCTAAGCTGAAGAGGATAAACATACCTGGAGTTTTAGATGTGATTAATTTGCTAAGGAGATGAGGGTAGAAAGTGAGTAGGACATAGGGCTACAGGCAGAGATTTTATGCCATACAGTGGGTAGCACTGGATATGACTTGAGTGTCCTGAGAGTCCCCAGCTGGTCCTGGGGTGGATTAAAGAGCAGGTAAAGGAAGAAAAGCGGACCCGCAGAGGCCAGGGTATCTAATTCAGTGGTAAAAGAAGCCACCTGCAATGCAGGAGACTCAGGTTCGATTTCTGGCTCGGGAAGATCCCCTGGAGAAAGAAATGACAACACACTCAGGTATTCTTGCCTGGGAAATCCCATGGACTGAGAAGCTAACAGTCCATGGAGTCGGAAAAGAGTCAGACACATCTGAGAGACTGAACAACACCACCATGCTAATTTGGCTCACAAATCACTAGAAATGGACCCTTGGATTTCTTGGATTTCTCGTCTTTGATTTGGGGGTGACCTCCACTAAGCCACTAAAAGGTCCAAGTCAGAGCCCTACTTGTGCTCTGAACCCGAATTCACAGGCCTGAGACCCCAGGAATGGCTGACTGGCCTTGAGATTGGATTTGTAAGAGTCTTTTGACCTCCCTCACGCTGATATTCTTTTAGTCATTAAGATAGCTCTGAACATATGAATTAAGCAAAGACGTTCAGGGTGGGGTGGAAGAGGGAGTTAAGTGGAATAAGCCTGGGAAAGGAACAAGGGATGGAATTTGAGAGTATCTGAGGTGGACAGGGGGCAAAAAAAAAAAAACATTTTGTATATGTGTGTGTGTGTGTTTGTGCACAAGCACAGATGTGTGCATACATGCTTATGGCTGCCTGCACTTGGGGTGTGGGGTGATGATGAAGATCTGATGGCAGGGAAACCCAGTAATACAGGAAGAAAAGATAAAGATAGATTTGGATTTGAAATGAATGCAGAATTGGAAGTTGCAAGTTTTTATTTTTATTGGTATGTTAATGAGAAGAGTGTATAGGAGAAGTGACAATATCTAAAATCTGCTGCCTTGCCTGTCAAATTGATCACTGTTACGGCTCATTGCTTATACTACCTGCCAACTTGCTGACTCTGCCCAGTAACACAAAGAATTCCAAATTGAGCCCTCCAGCCCCAAATAGGCAGAATTTGAAATTCTACCAGTTGGGACATTCATTCGTTCTGCTTCTGGCCAACTTCTGGTCTTCAAGATTTCTCTAATAGATAAATACTCCTGGGAGTGCTAACACCTTAAACCTTTATCACTTAATGCCTTATAGAGAGGATTAGTAGATTAGCCCAGCATTGGCAGGAGTAATGAGAGGGATAAAAGAAGGAAAAGGGCAATGGACGGCCCTAATAAAAAAGACACCTACAGGAAAACAAACAAACCCATCTATTTTGCTTTTGCCTAGAGCTGGTCTTACTGCCTCTAAGTATAGACTCTGAAAAAATTCAGGCTCTGGTTCCTGTACAGAGTGGGTGAAGATTTTTATATTCTGGGGTCATTGATTGCTCACTGAAAGACACATAGGCAAAGGTCCTTAGACGGTCCATTGTGTTTGGCTATATGAAGAAGCTAGAGGGGACCATAGCGGTTGGGTATGGGGGAAAATAGGAGACCCAGTTGGTGGAGCAGAGCAACCTCATCACGTAAAACCTCACAGGGGCTTTGTAAGAACCCTGCTTTACAGTCAGAATAGCACAGGTGTGGCTTATTGCTGAGAAGATTCGAAGTGATTAAGGAAAGCTGGAGATTGTGTGGACTCACCAGAATATTAGAAAATAAAGCGGAAGTTTGTAAAAAGCTTTGTAAAGGATGGTCATGTAGAGAGTTGCTAGAAACCAGAAGGTTTTATTGTTTGTAGGTTTTTTTGAGGATGACCATTCTGACTGGTGTGAGGTGATACCTCATTGTAGTTTTGATTTGCATTTCTCTAATAATGAATGCTTTCCTGATGATTCAGATTACAAAGATTCTGCCTGCAATGCAGGAGACCCAGGTTCAATCCCTGGGTTGGGAAGATCCCCTTGAGAAGGACATGGCAACCCACTCCAGAATTCTTGCCTAGAGAATCCCATAGACAGAGAAGCCCAGCAGAATACAGTCCTGTGGTTGCAAAGTCAGACACAACTGAGCAACTAACACACTTGCTAATTAACGATGTTGAGCCTCTTTTCATGTGCCTCTTGGCCATCTGTAAGTGTTCTTTGGAGAAATGTCTAGTGTAACACAAGGATCTCTATTCAGTGCTCTTGCTAAATGCGTCGAGAATGCTGTGTGCTAAGTCGCTTCAGTTGTGTCTGACTCTTTGCAACCCCGTGGACTGTAGCCCGCCAGGCTCCTCTGCCCATGGAATTCTCTAGGCAAGAATACTGGAGTGGGTTGCCATTACCTTCTCTAGGGGATCTTCCCAACTAAGGGATCGAATCCACCTGTTTTATGTCTCCTGTGTTGGCAGGCAGGTTCTTTACCAATAGCACCACCTGAGACGCCCACTCAGTCCTCTGTGGTAACCTAAATGGGAAAGAAATCAAAAAGAAGGAGATATATGTACGTGTAGAGCTGATTCACTTTGCTGTACAGCAGAAACTGACACAACATTATAAAGCAACTACAATAAAAATTTTTTTTTAATACAGAAATTTTAAAAGTAAGGATTAAAAAAAAAGAAACCAGCTGCTGGCACTCCCCAAGGGGTTAGAAGGCTCTGGAAGATACTTGAGGACCGCCAACACCAACTAACAGGACCCGCGCCTGGCAGAGCTCACCAGGAGCACAAAGACACCCACCTATGGAGGGAAAGTTGGGGTGGTCCTGGGTGACCTGCCTGGTCCCTGCTGCCCCGGGGGCATGGAGCCCACGTGTTGTGCAGCTACACCCGGGAGGACTTCTTCCCTCACTCGCCAGGGGTCCTGTCCACCCACCTCCGTCTCCTTCCCCCATCCAGCTGCCTGCTCACGGGGATCTAGAGATGAGAAGAGACACAAGAAAGCCACTTTTTAAAGAGCACCTCTTTAAAGAGCACCTCGGGCCTCTTTTTATTTTTTAAAATTTTTATTTGAGTGTAGTTGGTAAAGCACCCGCCTGCCAATGCAGGAGACATGAGATTCTGATTCGATCCCTGTGTCAGGAAGATCCCCTGGAGAAGAAAATGACAACCCACGCCAGTATTCTTGCCTGGAGAATCCCCATGGACAGAGGTGCCTGGCAGGCTACAGTCCATGGGGTTGCAAAGAGTTGGACACTACTGAAGTGACTTAGCACATAACTGATTTACAGTGTTGTGTTATTTTCAGGTATGCAGCAAAGTGAGTCAGTTATACATATACATATATTCACTCTTTTTTAAGGAAAAAAAAATTATTTTCAACCTTGGGCCTCTTTTTACTTCTCGTTTTTTTGTCTCTAGCCTGACAGTCAAATCAGGGATTATAGAAAGCAACAGGGAACCCCAATTTGTGGACTGGATTTCTTTTCAAAACCTGGACAGTTGACTGTTTTCTTCCAGGGATGCTGGGTAGGTAGCATCAGGGAGGGAAAAAAAATCCCAGTGAGAACCAGCTTTTGGTGCTGCCTCTGGCACTGACTAGCTGTGTGATGGACAGGGAAGCCTGGCATGCTGTAGTCCATGGGGTCGCAAAGAGTCGGACACGACTGAGCAACTGAATTGATCTGAACTGAGCTGTGTGATTCCAGGTGAGTGAACTAGAGAGATGAATGCTGCCTGCCTGACCCTGACCTTCAGAACCACCTGCATCCCCAGGAAGACCCGAGGTGCAGCCACTGCCTGTCACAGCCAGCCCCCATCTGCCCCTGCTCCACCCCCACCCTCTTCATGGGGGCGGGGGAGGCGGGGAGAAGGCACCTGGAGGCAAGCCAGACTGAACGGGTTCCTACTTGAACTGGGAAACGTGGAGAAAGGATGCCAGGTGACAGGGCAACCCGCACCAGGGGAAGCGAATGCAGGGAGTGGGCAGGAGGGCGGCCCTCCAGCCTTGCTGCCCTGGTGAGCTTTTCACCGGTGCCCTCAGCTCACCCCACAGCAAACCCTTCTCCTGAGACCAGCTGGGGGGTCTCTAACTTAAGAGCACCCCACTGGAAAGGAATCAGTTGCAGGGGACAGTTCTAGGTCACAGACCCTCACTGAGCAAATGGCTTTGGCTTTGAAACAGGATTGGGGACAGGGCGTAGAGGCCTCCCACACCCTGGAACAAGATCTGTGTGGGCCACCCATCAGCAGTTTAGGGACAGCCGATGACGGATCCCTGTGCTTTCTCCAGGGAGAAGGTAAGAGAAAACCTCACACTGAGAGCCACTTAAAGGAGAAGGTGAAGGCGAGGAGGACCCACCGATTGAATTCCCCTCCCCCCAGCCCTGAGCATGCAGTCTAACTTCTGCAGAAACCTCCAGATGGTCAGGCACTCGGATGGTTCACTCAGTTTCAGCATTGACTGAATTCTCAACCTTTCTCTGTTTCTACAAATAGAGTTAAAAATTTCAGATCTACAATGAGATACGGGCTTCCCTGGTGGCTCAGCGGTAAATAATCTGCCTGCCAATGCAGGATGCTTCCTGGGTCAGGAAGATCCCCTGGAGAAGGAAATGGCAATCCACTCCAGTATTCTTGCCTGGGAAATTTCATGTACGGAGGAGCCTGGTGGGCTACAGTTCATGGAGTCGCAAAAGAGTTCATAGGGACACGACTTAACCACTAAAAAACACAGACAAAAAAAAAGCAATGAAGATATCTGAGGGTCATTGAAGGGATTACACCCACCCCCACCCTACACATCACAGCCCCCCTCCCCATCCTATCTTTCTTGAACATACCATCTTCCACATCTCTCTCTCTGCTCAGGCACAGAGACCTCAACAACCCCAGGCATCAGTAGGACTAGACTGAGAATGCCACCCAGGTCTGCAGTGGGACAGCCAGATCAGGGAGGAGAGGGGAACTGGCACCCTGTCTTTGCACCGTGCTCCCCAACAGGCCCCCGAGGAGCCACACGACAGAGGACAAGGCTGATGAGGGTCACAGAGGAGCAGGGCTGGCACCACTGGATAATTGCCCACAGGGACAAGGCAGCCTTGGCCGGAACCCAAAGGTGTGGCTCAGGTGCTTGGTCCCTGTGACTCCAAAACCCCAAAGTTCTGAAAACCAATGTCCTTAGTAACTCATTTGGTGGCAAAAGCTGACTTAACATCCTGCGAGGCTGTGGGTGTCCTTTATCTCATTTAGGGTGAATGGTATTTTTGCTGCCGAAATACTAAAAGGATGTGATTTTGCAGGTGCAGTCCCAGAGCCTCCTGGGGGTATTAGGCATTCTACAGAATATGCAGTATACAGACAGTGTTACCTTTCCATATATGAAAAAAATTTAATGGACTTCAGAAAGCATCGGAATTCTGAAATCCATCTGGTTCCTAAGGTTTTGGATAGGGAACTGTGGCCATAACGATTGTGTACGAATGGCCCATAAGCACAGGAAGAGATGTTGAACATAATTAGCCATCAGGGAAGTGCAAACCAAACCCCAGTGAGATACCACTTCACACCCACTAGAAGGGCTGTAATCAAAAAGGCAGCTGAAACAAGTTTTGACAAGAATGGAAGGCAACTGGAATCTCATTCCTTGCTGGTGGGAATGTAAAAATGGTGCAGCCACTTTAGAAAACAGTTTGGCAGTTCTTCAAGAAGTTAAACATAGAGTTACCATATGACCCAGCTACTCTCATTCTAGATATACAGCCAAGAGAGACGAAAACCTGCGTCCACACAGAAGTCTCTATGCAAGTGTTCATGGCAGCATTATTCGTGATGGCAGAAGACTGGAAACAACCCAACTGTCCACCAATTGATAAATGTAGAAGAAAATGTATGTCCATGCAATGGAATATTATTTGGCCGTAAAAGGAATGAAATACTGACATATGCTATGACATGGATGCATCTTGAAAGCACTAAGACAAAGAAGCCAGTGGCAAAAGGGCACATATTGTATGATTCCATTTCTATAAAAATATACAGACTAGGAAAATCCATGGAGACAGAAAGTAGATGAGTGGTTGCCAGGGGAAGAGGAGGGGAGGAATATGCTAAAAAGTGTTGATTTCTGTACTTTAAATGAGTGAATTGTGCAGTATATGAATTACATCTCAAAAAAGCTGTTTAGGGACTTGCCTCATGGTCCAGTGGTTAAGACTCAGAGCTTCCAAAGCAGTGGGGCATGGGTTTGATCCCTGTTCAGGGAACTAAGATCCCACGTGCTGCGTGGTTTGGCCAAATAATAAATCAATAAATAAGTTGTTTAAACAGAAATAAAAATCAAGTCTAACAGATACAGCTATGGCTAATTCAAGACAAGACAGCAGGGCGTCAGGGCAGGTGCTATGGACTGAATATATTCCTGGAAGATTCATATGTTGAAATCCTAACCACTTCCCGGGCAGTGCAGTGGTGAAGAACCTGCCTGTCAATGCAGGAGACAGAAAAGACATGGGTTTAACCCCTGGGTCAGGAAGATCCCCTGGAGGAGGGCGTGGCAACCCACTCCAATATTCTTGCCTGGAGGGTCCCATCAATAGAGGAGCTTGGTGGGCTATAGTCCATAAGGTTGTAAAGAGTCAGACTCAAGGGACTTAGCACCAGGTGATGGTACTAGTAAGTGATTAGTCCATGAGGGTGGAGCCCCCATGAATGGAGTTCATACTCTTACAAAAGAAGCTCCACAGAATTCTCTTTCCTTCTTCCATATGGTTACGGTGAAAAGACCACCATCTAGGAAAAAGAGCCTCATTTGACACTGAATCTGCGGGTGCCATGATTTTGGCCTTCCCATCCTCTGGAAGTGTAATGCATCATTGCTCACTGTTTATAAGCCACCTGGTTTATGGTATTTTTTGATAGCAGCTCACATGCAGTAAGACAGTATCTTGGGAATTTCTTAGGCTCTCCCATAAAGGATGAAAGGGTGACATTGGCCAGAAACAGGCTGCTGCAGTAGCAAGAGGCCTTTGAGATGTCCCTCCTAGGGAGTGGAATATGCTATCAACCATGAGATTCGGGGATCCGAGGATGCAGCCCATCATCCTCAACTGAATGGCCTCATGGGGCCAGCTGGAAATATCCCATGGCAGGTGCTATCTTGAGCAGCCACATGGTTGGTAGTCTCCCTGCATTAGCCACAGGGATTCGGGGGGTCTTTCCTAAAGGATGTGTCTGTGGCAGTTGCTTCCCTCGAGATGCATAGTTTTGTGAAGGGTATGTAGCTGGCAATTCATTAACTCTTCATTCAAGTATCAAAGAAATTGCAAAATGTCAGGAGAGCAATGGTACCTAAACCCATGGAAGAATGGACCTTCCTAGAGATTGTGGCGTGTGTGCGTGCATGCTAAGTTGCTTTGCTGCTGCTGCTGCTGCTAAGTCACTTTAGTCGTGTCCGACTCTGTGCGACCCCAGAGATGGCAGCCCACCAGGCTCCCCTGTCCCTGGAATTCTCCAGGCAAGAACACTGGAGTGGGTTACCATTTACTTCTCCAATGCATGAAAGTGAAAAGTGAAAGTGAAGTCGCTCAGTCGTGCCCGACTCTTAGCGACCCATGGACTGCAGCCCACCAGGCTCCTCCATCCATGGGATTTTCCAGGCAAGTGTACTGGAGTAGGGTGCCATTGCCTTCTCCATAAGTTGCTTTAGTCATGTCCAATTCTTTGCGACGCTATGGACTGAAGCAGGCCTGGTTCCTCTGTCCATGTGATTCTCCAGGCAAGAATACTGCAATGGGTTGCCATGCTCTCCTCCAGGGGAAATCTTCCCAACCCAGGGATCAAACCTGCATCTCCTACATCTAACCTTCATTGGCAGTCACATTCTTTAACACTAGCACGATTGTGGCATGAGAGGCAAACAAGCGGCTTTTGGTATAATTTCTGGATATACTGGTTTAGTTGAGACCCCATAGCTCGACAGGGAGGAAACCTGTGAAATAAACATTCCACCATCTCTCCTCCCACCCTCTACTTGCTGCCCATGCCTCCCATTGACTGCTCCGAACCAGGAGAGAGCGAGCCAGGGAGCCTGTGGATGAGTCCATACCGTCAGCCTCCTGAAGACAGAGAAGAGAGAGAAAGAGGATGCATCTAGTTGGCAGAGGAGGACCTCCAGGGCAATGATGAGCTGGCTCCAGCATGTGAGGTCCTGAATCAGCCCACACTCAGCATCTGTCCAAGCATGACCCTGTGCCCAGAGCTCTAAGTGACGGACATAGTTCGAAGAATAAGACCCACTCACCTGATGAGACAATTATGATGACAAAAGAGAATGTGTGTTCAACTGAGTAAAGTTCCAGAGGAACTCAGAGAAGAACCCCCCTACTTGAAGTGGGGTAATGAGGGAAGAAGCCCTAGGTCAGAATTTTATTGCTTTCAATCAAAGGCCAAGACACACAGAACAAAGAATAAATACAATGTGATCTTTTTTAAAAAAGTTATGGAGATATGACTACGCAGGCAGAATACAGAGAAACTGGGCTTTCTACCATAGAGTAGATTGATCTCTGGCCTAGAGATCAGGGACTTGGGCAGGTCAGGTGTGTCGAATGATATTTCTTGGCTTTGAACAACTATGGTCTCATGTTGCGGTATTCTTTACAGCAAGAATCAGCAGCCAACATCTCACCATGAGAAAGGGGACATTACCTCCGCCTCTTTTCATTCTGTTCCATGGTTCGAAGATTCTTTCCCAAAGAACAGACTTAAGAAGATAACTTTGCAATGGGAATTTGCTGTATGACTCAGGGAACTCCAGCAGGGCCTCTGTGACAATCTAGAAGGGTGGGGTGGGGAGGGAGATGGGAGGGAGGTTTGGGAGGGAGGGGGCATGGGTGTACCTCTGGCTGCTGCTTGTTGATGTATGACAGAAAACCCCAAAATACTGTAAAGCAAAGTTCCTTCAATTTAAAAAATAAAATAAACAATATAGAAAGAAAAAAAAGATACCTTGCACCTGCATAAGGAAACCCAGTGTGTGTCCTTCCAGCAAGACTCTTCTCTCCTCAGCTCCTCCCAGTTCTTCACTTCCTTGGGGAAGTAAGGCAAGGAACTTACTTCTGTTGCCTGAAATACCACATTATCTGGATATTTCCAAAGTGGTGGAACTGGAAACCATTGAAAAGTCATTGTTTTTTATTCATTCATCCCCTTCCATCCCAGTCCCCACCCTGGTGACCCCTTCTTGGGTCACTGGTCTTCTTGTCTTCCTATCTTCTCCACTGACTATATTTGGTGTTCCTGTGTATTTATCTTTCCTGGGATATAACCCAATGACACCAATCATTTAAAATCGGTGTCCCTGTATATTTATCTTTCCTGAGATATAACCCAATGAGAAGGTGAAGGTGAGATCATATTGAACGATAGAGAAGCAGTAAGTCACACATAACTGGATCTCCCCAATCCAGAATCTAAAATCTAACCTAGATAGAAGATGTCCAGTTTATTTTAGCCTGGAGTCCTATGGAAATAATGAAGACTTAACGTGATGTGCTCTAACTTAACTGGGATTCGGCTGCACTGGATGATGCTGGCCTTATGTTATTTTATTTCCCTTTAATAAATAAAGGCCCGTGTGTTCGCTGTTTTAGGATTTAGTAGTAGCAAAGTTTGTCTCTGCTGCCAGATGGTTGTGCTTCCTTTTAGGAGCTAATGCAAAGATGGAACTTGCTGTGTTTCTTTTTATTCCACGGAAGCTGAGATGCTCAGAATTAATTTATGTGCTTATTTGCATCAGTTTTACAATGATCTACTCCCCTTTGTTACGTGCCTCTTATTCTTTTATTGTTATTTTACAAGTCTTCACTTCTTGATTTCGCTTATGTTTCAAGTCCTTTTCTGAAGAAGGTTGGGGATACATGGATGGGTAGATGGATGATTAGTTGATTACCTGATATATAGATAAATAGATGGATAGACAGATAAACCAGTTGGACAGAATTGTGAATAAGGGAAAGGTAGACTCCAGCACAGTTCCTCTACATCGTGATCTTCCTTTTATGCCATGGGCCTACTTTCTCTTTCAGGATCCTATTTTTATCAAACTTTTCATGACAAGCTGTGTCTTGTTCTGGAGTCAGAGTCAGGTGCAAATTGCAAACAGCTACTGTATCTGTATAAATATAAGAAGCTTACCCTCAGTTTCCTCATCTGTAAAATGGGCATGATAGCAATTCCTACATCATTTGTTGTTCTGAGGTTACAGTCAGGTAGTACATGTTAACTGTTGAATATGGCCTATATTCCACATTGTAAAATCCCAGTGAATCTTGGTTATTATTATTATTATTCAATTATGTGACCTCCTTTTCATCTTCTTTAATGCTTCCCTCTCTGTGTACTCATTATCATATGTTTGGACTATTACAGTAGCCTTCTAACTTGGCTTAGAATTAAGAATCTTACTGCTGGGAAGGATTACTTAACTCTATACTCAATTTTATTAGTATAAATGAGAAAAACAAACACAGCATTGCTGATGCTGCTGCTAAGTCGCTTCAGTCGTGTCCGACTCTGTGTGACCCCATAGACGGCAGCCCACCAGGCTCCTCCGTCCCTGGGATTCTCCAGGCAAGAACACTGGAGTGGGTTGCCATTTCCTCCTCCAATGCACGAAAGTGAAAAGTGAAAGTGAAGGCACTTAGTCTTGTCCCAGTCTTAGCGACCCCATGGACTGCAGCCTACCAGGCTCCTCCGTCCATGGGATTTTCCAGGCAAGAGTACTGGAGTGGGGTGCCATTGCCTTCTCCCATTAGAGTAATTATTCTCCAGTTAAAAATTAATAAAAAATAAACCGCACAAGTCAATCCATAACAAAAAAACTAGAAAGCCTTGATAAGAGAAATGTCATGCCTATATGACATAGTCATTCAAAGTAGATTTCAGAGGATGGGGACACTTAGCCATGTGTAGGTGTAACTGGTGAACCATTGGGTACCTTAAATCTTTAAGGAACCACCTGGGAAGAGAACTCAGCTGCGCCCAAAGCTGGGGCATCTCATCATACAGGTGGGGTGGCCTGTTGGTAGAGTCTCTCTGAGGAGCCTCTGGTATCAGCACTCATCTACTGGGGAGACGGGGGATCCAGGAATGAGGAGCTCGGACCAGGAGCAAAATCATAGGCAGCAAATAAAAGTTTGAAAAAGACAATGAGCTTCAGTCTAGCCTCCTGGATGCTAGTCTGGATCCCGAGAAGAGCGGTAGTCGCCACAAGCGCAAACTGAAGGAGCTGGCCAGCACATCTGCAGCACGCTGGGATTCAGGTAACATGTGGCTGTGAGAGTCCTTCGTGCTAAGGGAAACTAGTCATCTCTTCCCACACTCCTGCTGCCCACAGCCTGGCATCCACCTCTTGAGGGCTCAGGCTGGTTCTCAAGGGGTGGTGCTTCAGGAGGGGCTGTGGCAGCGGGGGGTAACAGGGGTGCGCACTGGACCCAGTGGGAGGGGGCGCGTGCCTGTGAGAGCCTTTGAACCCCTCTAAGTAATCTTGAGCCCCTGAGTGATCCTGGCTAGTTAAGCCAGTGAAAGTTGCATGTCCATGACAACGTAGCATGTCCATGATAATGGGATGGTCATTTGTCTCTGCAGGTGCCAGAGGGCAGATAAATCTGGGGAGAGTCACAAAAGAGCGGAATGTGGGGGGTGTCTGTCTAAGGGAAGGGCTCCTATTCCCGTCCACACTCCTGTGTCGCCCCAAGCATTGCTCCTTAGACCTCAGCCCAGCAGTCTTCTTGGAGCATAGGCTGGATGTGCCGCTCCTTCTCAGAAACCTTTGATTCACCCCCTGCCCTATAGAATGCTCTTCACACTCCTTTGCGTGACATTCAAAATCCCCCTTGTCATGTCCCAAACCTCAGAATCTCCTGGAACCTCTCTGTCAAGTCCACATTTTGGAGCCTGCTCCAAGCAGAATGTCTGAGGGCTTTCGGGGGCCCCACAGTTCCAAGGCCTCCTATCCATCCATACCTGGTGTAGGATCCAGGCAGGGAGGTTCCTGAAATACCAGGATCCAGTCAGGTCGGGACCTCAACCTCTTAGGCATATGGGGCTGGCATGGGGGGTGGGGGGTTTCACAGTCTTCCACCAACTCTGTGCTCACCACAGGGCCTTTGCACATGATGGTCTAAAGTGAGCACCCTCCCTGGCACCAACTGTACACCAGCTTTCTCCTCACTCTGTTCAGAATCGCTTCCCCGTATCATCCGATCGGACTTTCAAATGCTTATGTTGCCCTCTAGCTCCCTGAGAGCTGAGACTAGCTCAGGTTTTCTTTGTGTCCTTCACTGGATCTGGTGCATTGCTTCACAGATTTAGTGAATGTTCCCCAAACTGCCTGTTGAAATAATGAGTTGCAAAATCTAATTTTCGTCCTTTATTTTTAAGCAGGAATGTTCGTCAAGCTATTGCCTCCCACGAGATGATTTAAACCTTTTCTCCAATTACTTTTCTCCAATTATGCAACTGAATGTTCTAAGGAGGTTTCCCACATATGCAGGCGCCGAGGAGTTTTAGGGACCTTGAAGGGTATTCCTAGAGCCACGGGAACCACATCATGGAGCATGGAGAGCTTGTGTGCAAGCCACATTCCTTTCCTAATGCTCCCCTTGAAAAAGAAAGAAAAGAGCAGAGTACAATCTACCAAACCAGGCTTTTTGGTGGATGGTTTAAACCCAGTTCAACCACTCTGCTTTTCTAAGCATCTCTCTTTTCCTTGCCCCTGATTATGGCTTCCAAACCAACAGCCAAAAATATAGGATGTGGGGAAGCTTGAGTAAGAGAGCAAAACCAAAATGTCTCAGTCTTTGAAGGGGAAAGGCTGTTTATTGTTGTCCTGTCACTGCTGCCATCTTCTCTCACTCTGTTAAATTTCAACACTTACCAGGCATTTGCTAAATTGATCAATAGGTTTCTATTGAGTCCTGTGCTATGATAGGTATAGTGCCTCTACTGATTTTATGCTGTGAATTTTAATTTCCACTTTGGCGTTATTTACTTCTTTCACTAAAACATTTGTGTTTATTGGGAAAAAAAAATTCTGCAAGACTAGTAAGGAGTCACCTTACTTAGGTGAGATTTTATTCTGTGATGGATTCTCCAGGAGCTCACCAGTATCCGGTTTTCTCGTCTTCAAAGGCCCAGAGACTACAGTTCCCAGACTTCCTTGCAGTTAGATGGGGCCATGTGACCATATTCAGTCCAGTGGGATACATATACCCCTGTTTGTGATCCTCTGTTTTCCATTTCCCATCTACATCCCCCTTGGTAGCAACACGTCCTATATGGTAAAGACAAGATGGAGCAAAGCTCCCCAATCTGAAATAGATTTGAGGACTTGAGTGAAATACACTTCTACTTCCTTTAAGCCCCTGAAACTCAAGGGTCTATTTTTAAGCACAACCTGTTGACTAATACATATTGTTTCTTCAACTTAATGTTGTTTTTTGATCTGTTTGGTTGTTGTCTGTTGGTTTATAATCTCAAAGGGACTGTGTTCTTTTTCTCTCTTTCATGAATCTGGCTCAGTGAATCATCCTTAGAGGAAATACTCAATCCTGGGTTGGGAAGATGCCCTGGAGAAAGAAATGGCAACCCACTCCAGTATTCTTGCCTGGAAAATTCCATGGACAAGGAAACTGACGGGCTATAATCTATGGTGTCACAAGGAGCTGGACACAACTGAGCAACGTCACATGTATGTATGTATCTAGATACCAATGCTCTTGGCCAACTTTTTTGTTGGCTTTCTGTCATCTGACCCCAGGTAGTTTTTGCTAATCTACTGGCTCCAAACCTCACAAGACACATTGGAATGGCTTTACTTATCATATCTTTCCCTAGGAAGTGTATCAAGACCTTAAGTCAGCTTCTCAAGTCTGGCTTATTCTAAAATGTGCTAATGAAAAGAAACCCTACAGACACACTAGCCCAACCTCCTGCTGGAGCAGTCATTGTAACGAAACTCCTTGAAAGAGTTGTGCAGTGTCCCCTTGCTCACCTCCTGTTCTCTCCCTAGCCTGCTGCAGGGTGACCTTTGTGCCCGCCACTCCATGGCTCCCTACTGCTCGTCTTAGTCATCAACGTGGAAGATGAGATCCAGCTGGTCTCCCTTCAGCCCCTCCCCATCTTTACTGTCTCCCCATCACACTGACCTTCTTGTGCTCTTGTCCTGTGCATATGTTTCCCTCCCAGTAACTGGAAACTCTCCCCAGAGAAGCTTCCTTCATCCCACAAAACGTGAACAATAAATCTCTTATTATTTATTTTATTTTATTTGTTTGGATGTGCTGGGTCTTAGTCGCAGCATGCAAACTCTTTAGTTGTGCCATGCAGGGTCTAGTTCCCTGACCAGGGATGGAACCTGCATTGGGAGCACGGAGTCTCACCTGCTGGACCGACAGGGAAGTCCCCAGTATGTCTCTTAACTGTCCCTATCTGTCCATCCATCCGTGCTTGTGCTCAGTCATGTCAGACTCTCTGCAAGCCTTTGGACTCTAGCCCACCAGGTTCCTCTGTCCATGGGATTTTCCAGACAAGGATACTGAAGTGGGTTGCCATTTCCTCCTCCAGGGGATCTTCCCAACCCCGTGTCTCCTGCATTGCAGGCAGAATCTTTACCTGCTGAGCCATAGAACCCTCTGTTACTCCATCCTATGCCCATCACAGAGTATTATAACTCCCTGCACACGTATATGTATCTCCCAACAGGACTGTGTATTTATGGTGGACTCTGTGTTGCATCATCTGGACCTGCTTTCCATGAAAGAGGTGCTGCTCCTGCTGCTGGGATCATGATCAGCAGACAGCCTGCAGCTGTCACCCTCTGTAGGGAGTATCTCTGTTGCAGAAAGCAGTCTTGCCCAAGATTGTGTCCATTCCCATGGCAGCCTATATTCAGACTGACTCAGGGTTCTAAGGGCCTGGCCAACTAAGCCAAATTCAGGACAAGTCTGATGGGCTAAATTCCACGAAGTTGGCTGAGCCCATCATTGGGCCTGCCAAGCAGCTAACAAGTATCTGACAGTTCTTCATGTTACTAAAGAAGCCATCACTCAAATGTAAAATGTCATTCTCTCTGGAAGTAAGATATGAAGGTAGAAATGAAGGAACTAGTTGTGTTGCAATAACCATCATGTGATTCTTGAATATGATAAAAGTAAGTTTGTGTTAAGCAATGCTCTTGTGATATAATGGGCTTCCCCAGTGGCCCAGCAGAGACTCAATTTCGATCCCTGGGTCAGGGGAAGATCCCCTGGAGAAGGAAATGGCAACCTACTCCAGTATTCTTGCCCGGAAAATCCCATGGACAGGCGAACCTGGTGGGCTACAGTCCATGGGGCCACAAAGAGTCAGACATGACTGAGTGTCTAAACAACAACAACTTGTGAGATAAGGCAGATCTTTTCCCCTCTCTTGCAGCAAGCTAGTTGCAGAGTAAGGTAAGAGTTTCTGTTCCAAGGACTATATTTTGGCATGTGTCTCTGTAACTGGTCTAGGGCCCGCTAACTTCTATTTTACTTAGGCATTTTTACTGACTTCAGTAAACTTCATTTTTCAAAGATAATTCAGGTCGAATTGTACTCAGAGAACTAAAATCTCATGAAATCAGAGGTGTTGGCATATCAGGAATGATCATTTGATTGAATTTGGCTCTTTAAAAAAAAGTAACAAGTTCCAAGACCAAATGAAAACAAAGACTAGCTACCTGAAAACTGGAAAACAAGGTAATTCTGAGGACTCAGAAGAGCTCCCAAGCACTGGAAGGGGGTTTCATCTTCCTGAGAGTTCCATCATTAGAGACACGTTCTGAGAATTTCCTGTTGGAAGTAAATACTTCAGGTGGCAATATGTCAGATCATTGGTGAAATTTTTTAAATGGTAGAGATACAGGACTTTCAAGAAAAATTAATTGCAATCTGATGGGTGTGATAGAGGCCCTTTTATTTCTTACTGATCACAGCAGCTTGGTGATCTTGTTACAGATCTTGTTACAGATATAGGAAAAATTTCACTTCCAATGTAGAGCATAAAATAGGGCCTGCTGTTCAGAAAGTCAATATAAAAGCCAAAAAAGATATTCCTCCCAAGCTAGGCTTCTAAATAAAACTTGGATAGTGTTTTCCTCTGGCCGTAACCATGTCTCATGATTCTAAGAGTGTCACTTTCTTAGTTACGTCCCTAGAGGCCCAACCTTTCAGTGTGAATCCTTCCAGCTCAGGGACCAGCTCTGCATTCCCACACGCTTCAATCCTTCACTCCACTGCTATTCAGTATCTCCTGTGTTGTGTGCAATCTATGTAGGATGAAAAGAAGAGAGAGAACAGATTATCTCCCATACTCACTCCTTCATTCAACTGATATGAGCCTCTCCTGTGTGATGTGCAACATATATGTTGTTGGTGTTCAGTTGCTAAGTTGTGTCCGACTCTTTGAGACCCCGTGGACTGTAGCCTGCTAGGCTCCTGTGTCCTCCACTGTCTCCTGGAGTTTGCTCAAATTTGTCCTTTGTGTCAGTGATGCTCTCTAATCATCTCATCCTCTGTTGTCCCCTTCTCCTTTTGCCTCCAATCTTTCCCAGCATCAGGGTCTTTTCCCCAGTGAACTGGCCTCTTTGCATCACTTGGCCATAGTACTGGAGCTTCAGCTACAGCATCAGTCCTTCCAATGAATATTCAGGACTGATTTCCTTTAGGATTGACTGCTTTGATCTCCTTACAGTCCAAGGGACAAGAGTCTTCTCCAGCACCACAGTTCGAAAGCACCGGTTCTTCAGCGCTCAGCTTTCTTTACGGTCCAACACTCATGTCCGTATATGACTACTGAAAAAAACACAGCTTTGACTATATGGACCTTTGTCAGCAAAGTGATGTCTCTGCTTTTTAATACACTGTCTAGTTTTGTCATAGCTTTGCAACATGTATGGGATGCAAAAAAAAAAAAAAAAGATCATTCATTGATTCTCATTTGAATGAGATGAGCGTATAGCAGAGGAAAAACATATACATGTATACTTACATGGAGAAGGAACTGGCAACCCACTCCTGTATTCTCGCCTGGAGAATCCCATGGACAGAGGAGCCTGACGGTCTACACGCCATGGGGTCACAAAGAGTTGGACACGGCTGAGCAACTAACACACACACATATACTTACCAATAATAGGCTATGAGACAAAAGTGGTTATTGACACAGGATAAGCAGTTTGGAGGAGACAGCATCTGTCTGGCCAGCAGAGAGGACACCATCTAGATGGTGGGACCTCTTCTCTAGAGCAGGTGAAAGGGGTGAGGCCAGATCACCTTGGGGAATCACCTTCTCTCAAGATGGTGACAGTTGATGTTCTCCTCAAAGCATGTGCTCTTGACATCACACTTCCCACAACTCTTTTTTTCTTTCAAACCTAATAGCTAAGTAACTTCCTGTTACAGGTAATACCATGGGCAAATTGTCAGTTACAAAGGAGATAGGTAGTGAGTGAGTAAGATGGGGCTTTTCGCTTAGACTGCTCTGGCTTCCAATTTTATGTTGCCACCTTCTAGCTTCTAGACTGGAGAAGGCGATGGCACCCCAATCCAGTACTCTTGCCTGGAAAATCCCATGGACAGAGGAGCCTGGTGGGCTGCCATCTATGGGGTCGCACAGAGTCAGACACGACTGAAGCAACTTAGCAGCAGCAGCAGCAGCTTCTAGACCCTTGAGTAAATTACTTAACTCTAAGCCTCAGTTCTCTCATCTGTAAAAGGGCTCAGTAACCCAGTGTCAGAGCCCAGGAGGATTACTTGGAAATCACGTAGCATTTCTCCCATCCTTTGCATGTGTTTCTCTGTGCTTAGTTGCTCAGTCCTCTTTGTAATCCCATGGACAGAAGAGCCTGGAGGACTACAGTCCATGGGATTTCCCAGGCAAGAATACTGGAGTGGGTTGCCATTTCCTTCTCCAGGAGATCTTCCTCACCCAGGGATCGAACCCTACTTTCTTTACACACAAAAAAGACCCTCAACTAAGTTAAGAAATTTAACATGGATTGGACACAGCTTAAAAGAGAAAGGGAAATTCTCCAGAAAGCCCTTCATGGAAGATCTAGTTCTTCCCGATGGTTCTGAAGGATCTCAAGAGTATCGACTGTACCTCAGTTAATATTTAGGCTACAGTTTATTAGTTATTTAAATGTCCTCTGCCTTAGGCTTTACACAACAAAAAGTATAATGCAGTTACTTGCACTTTGGTGACTTTAAGGTCTAAGAAAGTCTTAAATGGAATATTAAGTCCTGCCA
>NW_011495002.1:585045-609297 GCF_000754665.1 Bison bison bison | reverse complement strand
GTGTATAAAAGTAGGGTTGATATACACAAATGTCTGGATGGTACTGTTTGTGTGAAAGTTGCTCATTCGTGTCCAACTCTTGGCAACCCCATGGACTATACAGTCCATGGAATTCTCCAGGCCAGAATACTGGAGTGGGTAGCCTTTCCCTTCTCCAGGGGATCTTCCCAACCCAGGGATTGAACCCAGGTCTCCCGCATTATAGGTGGATTCTTTACCATCTGAGCTATCAGGGAAGCCCTGGTACTGTTTGGGGGCTGCTTTTCTTGAGGAAACCTTGGGAAAATGCTGTGTCTGGCCACCTGGCACTGGGCTTGTCCCCAGTACTATAGTCTGGGCCCTTCCTGGCTGAAGAGACACGGGGATGGGGCTCATGTGTGGCGGTTTCTGTGAACTGGCTGGTGCGCCTACAGGCTGGTTGGCCCCTGGAGGTGCCCACTCTTGGTTTTCAGTTCTGGGAGGACTGGCAGAGGGAAGACAAGTAGCACTAGGGGGATTTGGGGGCAGCAGCCTCTGCCCAGTAGTCCGGAGGTATGTCTTGTCTTAACAGCAGACAACCTGAGTCGAGCCTACTTTCCATATGTCAGCCCTAGGTAGGACGGCTGTTAGGACTCTTCTTTGCTAAGTCCTTGCGCTTTTGTGAATACTACAGTCTAGATGCCTGGCTCTGGCCCTCACCCTTCACGGCGCAGACAAGCCCGTGGCCATGGCCTCAGAGAAACCAGCCTTAGGGAGCCTCCTTCACTGTAAGATGGTCTTCAGCCTACAAGGTAGACTCTTATCACAATCTCCTTCATGTGTTTCTTCAACTGTATTTCTTTTCTCGGTGGGCTGTGTTGTGTGGCTTAGTTAGAGGAATATTAGTTTCCTGAGTAGGGAATTGAACCCTGGACCTCTGGCATTGAAGCACTGGACCAAGCCAGGGAATTCCCTTTAACTGTATTTCCTTAGAGGAGATGCTGAGATAAGCGCTAGACTATTGATATTATGTGTAGAATAGATAACTAACGAGAACCAACTGTCTAGCACAGGGAACTCTCCTCAGAACTCTGTTCTGTGTTGAAGGAAATCAGAAGAAAGAGGAGATTTATGTACATGTATAGCTGATTCACTTCGCTGCACAGCAGAAACTAATACAACACTGTAAACAACTATACGCCCATCAAAATTAATTTATAAAAGAGATATGTCAGCACTAGAATTCCACCTGTGATGGTATAGGAAAGGTTTGTGTGTTAGTTTTTGTTTTAGCCTGATTTCCTTTGCCTCTTTTTAGAAGCTTTTTTTTTTTTTTTAGGAAGCGCCCCCTCTCCCAACCCTGAGTCAAAATAAAAAGCCTCAGACTGAGCCCATCAAGTGTGAGATCATTTCCAGTTTTAATCCTGCGAAGAATGAGGCTGACCCACCCGTGCCAACCTCCAGACCTGACCCTTTGCCCTGGTGGCCCACTTCAGGGACCACAGTACTTGTCATGTGAAGGCCTTTAATGAGCTGCAGAAACTGATCAGAGGAAGCTGTCGACAGCAGCTTGGAGGGTTTTCTGAGGCTCCCATTTCTCCATACCACATTTGTCCTCTTCACTCATATCTCATTGATATAATATCCTCATATCCATATCAAGCATCTGCCAAAAACACTGACACCATGTCCAACCATGGGAGTGTGCTTCCAATTTTGAAGGGTTTATACGCTTTTAAAACTCTTGGACTTCCCTGGTGGATCAGTGGATTAGAATCCACCTGCCAATGCAGGGGACCCGGTTTCGATCCCTGGTTGGGGAAGATCCCGCATACCGTGGAGCACCTAAGCCCATGCACCACAGCTACTGAGCCTGTGCTCTAGAGCCTGGGCATCGCAGCTACCGAGTCCACACACACTGGAGCCTGTGCTCCATAATAAGAGAAGCCACCACGATGAGAAGGCCGCACACCACAGCTACAGAGTAGCCCCTGCTTGCCGCAACTAGAGAGAAAAGCCCATGCAGCAAGGAAGACCCGGCACAGCCAGAAATAAAGACACAAATTTAAAAAGACAATAAAACTCATTCTCCTTTTTCTAGGCCTTACAGGGGGAGTTGGTGGAAGTGCAAGGATAAATGAAATCCCATTTTTTGCTTATTCATCCAGCCCCGGGGGGGTCTGTGCAGGTGGCTGTGGGAAAGTTTGGACTACAATTTACTCCAGTTTGCAGGGAGCTGTAGCCAGGACTGTGAGCCCCACGGTAAATGCCAGCGCTGGGGAGAAGCCACAAAGCGCTAATGGTCCATTGTTGGTGCCTGTCACGTGGTCTCCTTGGGGGCCAGGCCCTCTCTAGACAGAGGCCTGGCTCTTGGCAGCAGCCTCTCAGCTGTCACTGGCAGGGACTCCTGGGGACACAGGCGCTTCTGTGTCCCCTCCTCGCCCTCCCCCGCCACGGGCTGAGAGACTGACCCGGAATCAGCACAGCTTTCTACTCGAACCTTTTGTGCCTGAACAATGGTTAACTATGGCTCTCCGCGAACCCTAGAGTCAGCTCCTTTCACAGTGGGATTTCCTTCCCTGTGGGTTTTCCCAGCTGTCTTTGTCTGAGGTCGTGTCTAACAGATGTCTGTGGGCTTGGAGAGCCTTCTGAGAAGCCAGTGACAACGAGACCTGGGGGTCCTTCCGGGAAAACTGTGACCGAGGCCCTTCAGGGTTCAGCTGAGGCTCATAAATGTATAACCCTCAGTTGCTCAGTTGTGTCTGACTCTGTGTGACACCATGGACTGTAGCCCACCAGGCTCCTCTGTCCATGGGATTCTCCAGGCAAGAATACTGTGGTGGGTTGCCATGCCCTCCTTCAGGGAATCTTCCAGACCTGGGGATCGAACCCATGTCTCTTAAGTCTCCTGCATTGGCAGTTGGGTTCCTTACCACTAGCGCCACCAACCTGGGAAGCCCCCTACTAAGGGTAGCAGACCACTTTCAGGGAGATTCAGGAGATGGCTTCTGGTGCAGTGGGATGGAGATAGAAATCAAATTCCGAGAATTCCTCTTTTGGAGGCCTCCCACAGCTTATAAAGAACTCTGCAAGCATGTGCAATATGAAACTGCAGAGTAAGAGTATTGTCTTTTTAACCAACACAATGAATTTGATATATCCCAAATAGTCATCCTTCAGAAGTGTTCCCCAGGAATCAGTGAACTCATTTCGACTGTAGTTTCACAGTTTCACACATAATTCGAACTCCTCCTTTGGAATTATTTCCCTAGAAAATCAATTTCATAATTAATAGTGAAACTATTGTAAACCATCCAAAGGGCTAATAATGGGTCATGAGTAAGTAAAGAATCTCATAGGGTCATTAAAATATTGTTCATAGAGACCATGAGACCATGCTTATGGTACTATGTGAAGTTAGAAAGGAATATGTAATATATATTAGTGATTTCAAGTTTATAAGAAAAAGTAAACCAAAGAAAAGCAATGTTAAAGAATGTTCAAACTACTGCACAATTGCACTCTTTTCACGCGCTAGCAAAGTAATGCTCAAAATTCTCCAAGCCAGGCTTCAACAGTACATGTATCAAGAACTTTCAGATGTTCAAGCTGAATTGAGAAAAGGCAGAGGAACCAGAGATCAAATTGCCAATGCCCACGGGATCACAGAAAAAGCAAGAGAGTTCCAGTAAAACATATACTTCTGCTTTATTGACTATGCCAAAGCCTTTGACTGTGTGGATCACAATAAACTGTGGAAAGTTCTTTAAGAGATGGGAATACCAGACCACCTGACCTACCTCCTGAGAAATCTGTATGCAGGTCAAGAAGCAATAGTTAGAACTGGACATGGAACAATGAACTGGTTCTAAATTGGGAAAGGAGTATGTCAAGGCTATATATTGTCACCCTGTTTATTTAACTTACATGCAGAGTACATCATGAGAAAAGCCAGGCTAGAGGAAGCACAGGCTGGAATCAAGATGACTGGGAGAAATATCAATAACCTCAGACATGCAAATAATACCACCCTTATCGCAAAACGCAAAGAGGAACTAAGGACCCTCTTGATGAAGGTGAAAGGGGAGAGTGAAAACGCTGGTTTAAAACTCAACATTCAAAAAATTAAGATCATGGCATCTGGTCCCATCACTTCATGGCAAATAGATGGGGAAACAATGGAAACAGTGACAGACTTTCTTTTCTTAGGCTCCAAAATCACTGAAGATGGTGACTGCAGCCTAGAAATTAAAATATGCTTGCTCCTTGGAAGAAAAGCTATGACCAATATAGACAGCATATTAAAAAGCAGAGACATTACTTTGCTAAAAAAGGTCCATCTAGTCAAAGCTATAGTTTTTCCAGTAGTCATGTATGGATATGAGAGTTGGACCATAAAGAAAGCTGAGTGCCCAAGAATTGATGCTTTTGAACTGTGGTGTTGGAGAAGACTCTTGAGGGCTCCTTGGACTGCAAGGAGTTCAAACAAGTCCATCCTAAAGGAAATTAGTCCTGAATATTCATTGGAAGGACTGATGCTAAAGCTGAAGCTCCAATCTTTGGCCACCTGATGTGAAGAGTTGACTCATTTGAAAAGACCCTGATGCTGGAAAAGATTGAAGGCAGGAGGAAAAGGGGATGACAGAGGATAATATAGTTGGATGGCATCACCGACTTGATGGACATGAGTTTGAGCAAGCCTAGGGAGTTGGTGATAGACAGGGAAGCCAATTCATAGGGTCTCAGTCAGACACAACTGAGTGGCTGAATAGAACTGAATTGAAAGTAAATGTAAAGGAAAGGAAGAAAATCCTCCCCCAAAGAGTAGTTGTGTTAAGCCAGTGGAATTATAGATGATTAATTTACTTTTTCATTTCCCAAGTTTTCAGCTGTGTGATTATGTACCTATGTAATAAAAAAGTATAATTTTTAAAAAGTTCTATGAAAATTGTAGCCTGGGAAAGATTAGTTTAATGGGCTTAGGAGAAAATTAGTCTGATTAATTTATAATTGCACCTTACTTTGGGTAAAAATCGCTATTATGCAGTTAATCACCTCTTCTGATTCTTTGCCTATTTCTAAAAATCAGATCTACTTTTAAAATTGGTGGTAAAATTTGCCACCACCAGATATTTCTATGAGAGCATGGATTCTTGCCCATTTTGTTCAGTGACATATTCCCAGGTCTTGAATGGTGCTTGGTTGTAATGGGACTCAGTGCGTATTTGCCTAATGAATGAACGGTCTGTAGGTTGTGAAATGAGCTGGAATGTAGGACTGAGAAAGGGGCTGTAGAATGAGAAGGAAAATCAAAGACAAGAATTGCAGGAAACGCTTTGCGGGAGTCAGCTAGATGCACCTGCCGGACTCGCCCAGACCCTCGGGTCCCCTCTGCGTCCCTGCGTGCTCTCCCATCTCCATTATGCTTTTGTTTCTCAAGGCTCAACACCTGCTACTCTTCTTGGAGAACTACTCTCGATCTGCTGGAGCTGATTTGCCTGTCAACGAAGAGCAAGGGCAGTGCCAGGAAATTCTTTCCCCCAAGAAGCTCTGTGCCCTTGACGATGATTGCCCCTGCCTCAACTCCCATTCCCCTGTGGATTTGGCTGAAACTGTGACTTTGCTGAAACATGACCCAAGACACCAATAATCCAGCAATGGCAAGAAAACATCACATCCATGAGCTGCTTCTTAGGCACCAGGCTCAGCTGCAATGTGTGTCACAGTATCTCATTGAAATAGGGACTGCCTCTGCTGCCGTTTTCACTTGAGGCAACAGAGACATAGTGTGGCTAAATAACTTGCCTCTGCATTGGAAGATCTCGTCCCACCTTGACTTGGACATTTTCGACTGTCTTCCTTGAAAGGCCTGGAACTCCTCTTCCTGGTCCTTTTCCTGGTGGGAAGACAGACCTGTAAGAAAGCAGCAAAGACCAATCAAGGAGTGGAAAGGTTAGGAGCTGAATGGAGAGTGTGGACAGATGGGTCACTCCAGCTCCGTGTGGATAGAACAAGCACAGAATCAGATAGAGTCACCAAGAAAGCCCCCACGTTTGTCAACATGAAGAGAAGAGGCAATGTTTGAGAGCCTGTTCCAGGCTTGGGTGCCACTGGCATGCTGAGTAGATGACGAAGACCAGGCTCCTATAGATGCTTCACTTGTGTCTTCATGGACAGTCCTTGGTCTGGTACCAGGAGACATATCTTTGGGTCTTTAAGGAGCTAAAACTGAAGTAAACATGTGACACTTGGTGTTTGTCTCCACTGGTAAGGTCGTTTTGCTTGTGGAAGTGGGAATATTTAAATGCAGAGCTATATTAAAACCTTCTTTTGGTTTAGCAGGGGATTATGCCTGGTCACTATTTGTTGGGTTAATGAGTGGATGAATGGGTGAATGTGAATGACAGAACAATGAGGACAACATTCCTGAAGGTGCAATCCAATTCAACACACGAGGACTCTTACGGTGAGGGAGTCATCAGCTGTGTAGGGGATAAATGCAAAGGTAAAGGAAGGGAATTAGATGAGCCTCAACAGGACTATCAGAGAAGGCAATGGCACCCCATTCCAGTACTCTTGCCTGGAAAATCCCATGGACGGAGGGGCCTGGTGGGCTGCAGTCCATGGAGTCGCTAGGAGTCGGACACGATTGAGCGACTTCCCTTTCACTTTTCATTTTCATCCATTGGAGAAGGAAATGGCAACCCACTCCAGTGTTCTTGCCTGGAGAATCCCAGGGATGGGGGAGCCTGGTGGGCTGCCGTCCGTGGGGTTGCACAGAGTCGGACACGACTGAAGCGACTTAGCAGCAGCAGCAGCAGCAGCAACAGGACTATGAGCCCAGGTAGACCAGGTGAGAGTCCCAAGTGGCAGCAGGTGAAGAGTTCCAGAGGTTCAAAGAAAAACAGGTTACACCCACGTGGCAGGGAAATCAGGGAAGTCAACCTAAAGGAAGGAGAAATCAAAAACTAAGATCGGTCAAAAAACAAAAGTCTTCACAATTGTGGTGGATTTGAACCAATCTAGTTATCTATTCTTGCCTGATTCTTCAGAGGCTGGGAACTGCCCTGGGCAGACAGGATGGTCTTGAATGTCAATCAAACAGTAGCAGCTTTAGTCACACCTTCCTCCTGGAGATGCTTTTGTCATTGGGCTTAATTACCTGTTTGAATTAGAATAGTCTTTAGTCTGGATGGGAGAGGAGAGAAGTTTGGGGGAGAATGGATACATGTATATGTTTGGCTGAGTCCCTTGGCTGTTCACCTGAAACCATCACAATATTGTAAATCAGCTACTGTTTTGTTCAGTCACCAAGTTGTGTCAGACTCTTTGTGACCCCATGGACTATAGCCCCTCAGGCTCCTCTGTTCTCCACTATCTCCTGGAGTTTGCTCAAATTCATGGCCATACCCCAATAAAAAATAAAAAGTTCAGGTTAAAAAAAAAGAGAATAGCCTTTGAAGGTATAAAAGGGTATGGACTGATAACAGTTCAGGCTGCAAATGTAACCTTGGCAAATGTTAGGAGGAATAAATTGAATATTACTCTGTGCCCAACTAAGCACAGAATAACAGTGTGAAAATGGAAATTTATCAGCAGCTGGATAGCTTCATTGCAAGTTAATGACAAAGCTGTGCGTGGTGGATCACGTGTTCCAAAAATGGCTGACTACCGCAGCATGGCCCGTCCCACATGCATTTTGGTGAGGGGTAACCTTCCTGCTTCCCATCAAGAGGGGCAGTGTATTTCACCACACCCTGGGAATCGGGCTGGGCCCTGTGGCTGCGGAATCCTGCTGATTCCCACTGATTCCATCAGTGGCTGTGGAATCCTGCTGTCGCAGTTCAAAGCATAGACCTTCACTGGCCTGGCAGCTTCTGCTTCCTGCCCTTGGAAATGCTCACAGCTGTAGTGCTCCCTGGAGACCCGGCCACCAGACTCAGGGAAGTCCAAGTCACGCGGAGAGGCTCATGTAGGTCAGTAGCCCTGCTGAGCCATGGTCGAGGTGGCCTGTGTGAGTGGACCTCAGAAGACATCTGGCCCAGCGAGTCCTGGGGCAACTGTAGCCCCCAGCTAACATGGTATGAGGCTGCAGCTTCATGAGAGACTCTGAGCAAGAACCACTCATCCCACTCAACTCACAGAGCCGTGAGACTTAACAGTCAATTGTTACTTACGATGTTAGGTTTTGAAGTGGTTTATTTGGTTGGTGCAAAAGTAATCGCGGTTTTGAAATGTGAATTTTAAATCACTGTAACTAGGCTCAAACACATCTTTATTCATCAAAAAAGGAACCATTACAATCAACACACTTCTGCCAACAAGAAATAAATTGGTTTATCCCTGTAATGTACAAATCCGAGCCTCGGGATTTGTTGAACTCTGGGAAGGCATTCTCTGCTTCTTGCTGGTTGGGGAAGCATTTTCCCTGCAAGATGTTGTCTACATGCTTGAAGAAGTGGTAGTCGGTTGGCGAGAGGTCAGGGGAGTGTGGTGGGAAGGCAAAACTCCGTAGCCCAACTTGTTCAACTTTTGAAGCGTTGGTTGTGTGACACGTGGGTGACGTTGCCATGGAGAAGAATTGGGTCCATTCTGTTGATCAATGCTGGCTACAGGTGTTGCGGTTTTGGGTGCATCTCACTGATTTCCTGAGCACACTTCTCAGATGTAATGTTTCAATGGGGATCAGAAAGCTGAAGAGGATCAGCAGCAGACCACCAAACAGTGACCATGACCATTTTCTGGTGCAAATTTGGCTTTGGGAAGTGCTTTGGAGCTTCTTCTTGGCCCCACCACTGAGCTGGTCATCACTGGTTGTCATATAAAACCCACTTTTTGTCGCACATCAGAATCCAATCAAGAAATGGTTTGTTGTTGCTGCGTAGAATGAGAAGATGGCACTTCAAAAAGCCAATCTTTTTGATTTGTCATCAGCTCATGAGGCACCCACTTGTCAAGCTTTTTTACCTTTCCAATTTGCTTCAAACGCCAAATGACTGTAGAATGGTCCACGTTGAGTTCTTCAGCAACTTCGTGTGTAGTAGTAAGAGGATCAGCTTCGATGATCACTCTCAGTTTGTTGTTGACAATTTCTGATGGCTGGAAGAATAGGGCTGGCCACTCTGCTCCTTATCGTCAAGATTCTTGTCTCCTTTGCAAAACTTCTTGAACCATCACTGCACTGTACCGTCGTTAGCAGTTCCTGGGCCAAATGCACTGTGGATGTTGTGAGTTGTTGCTGCTGTTTTATGACCCATTTTGAAGTCAAATAAGAAAAGTGCTTGACTTTGTTTTTTGTCTAACATCAATTCCCTAGTCTAAAATAAGCATAAAGTAAACAGCAAGTAATGTCAGCAAAAAAGCATAAAGCGAGAAATGTGCATTAAAAAGATGTATAACATAGCCAGATTTTTTTTTTTAAGAATGTATTCCAATATCAAACAGCAAAGTTCAACAATGCAAAACCGCAATTACTTTTGCACCAACCTTATATTAAAACTCAGCAATGGATATTTGGAACACCAAGATGAGAGGCTAGACTATGGGTCAAGGAGAGCTGTCCGTGCAGGCCTATGCTTGTGAAGGGGATGGGGTGGTGGAATGTGAGCGGTCAAGGGACATCTGACCCCACAGAGGGCAGGACACCCCAGGATAAATGCCTGGTGTGGAGGTGGCTGAGGGGGCAGGAGGCTGGATTCTGGCTGTTACCTAGAACCTCAGCTTTGTTGCCTGTGTGCTTCCCTTGTGGCTCAGCTGGTAAATAATCTGCCTGCAATGCGAGAGACCTGGGTTCAATCCCTGGGTTGGGAAGACCCCCTGGAGAAGGGAATGGCTACCCACTCCAGTATTCTGGCCTGGGGAATTCCATGAGTTGGACATGAGTGAGTGACTTTCACTCATTCACTTGTCGCCTGTAAAGTGGAGCTAAATCCTTATAGGATGTGATAAGGACTAAAGAAGGTGGTGTAAATGAAGATACATCACACTCTATGAACCTTCCCCATCATAAGGTATCATTATGATTTCCTACAGGTGGTTGGATGTTAATATTTGTTAGTATCTGAAGATGACATATCCCGGCATTCCACATGACTTGTCATGAATGGGTTTCTCCTTGGAAAGGTCTGCTCACAGAAATTACAAGAAGCAATTTTGTAAAATACTTATTTGTTTGATTGCACTTGGTCTTAGTTGCAGCACGTGGGATCTAGTTCCCTGCCCTGGAATTGAACTTGGGCCCCCTGTATTGGGAGCACAGAGTCTTAGCCACTGGACCACTAGGAAAGTCCCCTGAAATGCCTCATAGCAATTTTGTTTATCTCTTTGGCTGCACTGAGCAGCTTGTGGGATCTTAGTTTCCTGACCAGGGATCCAATCCCTGCTGTGGCCGTGAAAGTACTGAGTCCTAACCGCTGAATCACTGGGGAATTTGCAGGTCTTAAGCTATAATCACATAACCCTGTCAGCGGTCCTGTAAACTTCTCCTCATTCATTCATTCAGTTATTTGTTCACTTATTAAAAAATTACTTGAGTACCAATTATATGCCAAATAGTGTTGTTGGCACTGGGCATAAAGCAGTGAATAAAACGCAAAACCCCTTCCCTCATGGGGCCTGCAGTATCAGTGTTCATGGTAATACATGGCCAACAGTTTTAAATTACTGGGAGCAATGTGGTGTGGTGGTTACTTGCATGTGTTCGGGGCTCAGATTGACCTTGGTGCACATTTTGACTCCACCACTTAACAACTGCAAGATTGCAGGCAAATCACTTCAGCTTTCTGTGCCTCAGTTTCTCTCTCTGCAAATTCAGTATCATCGTCATCATCATCCCTATTTCCTAGGGTTGTTATGACAGTGGAAGGAGTTAATGCATGTGAAGGATGTGGAACAGTGACACACAAAGCAAGCTGTGTTCCAGTAAATATTATTAATTGTTATTGTTATTATCATTGCTTTGTTTCAGTTGGGAAATAGCTTTGCTATATTTCTTCTTGTTTTGTGATCAATAATAGTAACACTCTCAATTCAATGTGCTGAATCTTCCTTCTTTTCTTCTTTTCTGTGGAAAGACGGACAGTAGATGGATCATGATATTCATTTACCTGCTAAAGTGGTCCATGGCATGCAAGATTGAGAAAATTGATCTAAATTAGCTCCATAAACCTACAGATTTAGCAATGGTTAGCAATGTTGGCTAATGGTTAGCTGTTAGCAATGGTTGGCTCAGTATTTGAATCTAAAGTCACCTTTTTATTGATCTCCCTGAGGATAACACCCCAGGAAGATCAAAAGGTAATCAGTGGATTTAGTGAAAGCAAGGGCAGCCTGGACCACAGGGCCCAGTGGACCCTATTCACACTGCAGTCCAGGTGGGAGTCTAGGTGCTCGGTGTCCGCTGGCCCACAGTACATAGGGTATCCTCTGGAGTTGTGACATTGAGGCCTTAGTGGATCTAGTCTAAAAGGTCAAGGAAAGTATGACTGACATACTGCCTCAAGAAATGAAGGCAGTTTTAAAAAGGAAGTAAAGTTAGACTCTCATATAAAGCTGAATGCCAAAGAATTGATGTTTTTAACTGTTGTGTTGGAGAATACTCTTGAGAGTCTCTTGGACTGCAAGGAGATCAAACCAGTCAATCATAAAGGAAATCAGTCCTGAATATTCATTGGAAGGACTGATGCTGAAGCTGAAACTCCAATCCTTTAGCCACCTGATGCAAACAGCTGACTCATTGGAAAAGACCCTGATGCTGGGAAAGATTGAAGGTGGGAGAAGGGGACAACAGAGGATGAAATGGCTCCAGGAGTTGGTGATGAACAGCGAAGCCTGGCATGCTGTAGTCCATGGGGTCACAAAGAGTTGGACACAACTGAGTGACTGAACTGAAAGTGAGACTCTAAAGGTCATGGAGCCAGCTGTATTAGCGAATAAATAGTGGAAAACTCAAGTAAGAGGCTGTCTATTATGTAAAATCCCAAGGCAAGCAGCTCAGAGTGCTTATGGCATCAACATTGTTATCAGGTGTGTGGGTTCCTTTTTCTTCTACCACCTGCAGAGTGGGGCCTCGTTTCTCAATGTTTACCTCTAGATACAAAATGACTGCTGGCACTCCAGCGATCGTGTCCCCATTCCAGGCAGGAATAAGGAAGCATAGAGGGAAGCAACCAAAAGCGCCTTTACTAGCTGAGTCAGTCCCTCTTTTAGAAACTTTTCCAGGGACTCTGTCAGTGGTCTCATTGACCATTTTAGACTGGAGAAACTGTCCCCAGGGTGCTGTGTTGGGAAGAACTGTGCTGAACCTTCCGTGATGAGGTTGAAGACTTCAGGGGGGGCTGCAGTGAAAGCCCTATGTTGACTGACACTTTGCCCTCTAAGCTCCTTTGAAGTCAAAACCCATCAGATATAATACAAAATATCTGATGCACTTAATTATCATGACACTTCAGGTTTTCAAAGTGGGGAATCTTTTCTCTGATTTCAAATAAAAATCATACATATTTAAACAGTCTTTGCTTTTCCTCCTTCTCTCGTTTCCTCCCACCCATCCTCCTACCTCATCTCCAAACCTGAATTCCTGGATTAATTTTTAATAAAGACAGTTTAGGGAAGAATTTTAGCTTCAATAATTTTTTAAAGTTGCTGTAATTCAATAGTGAGTTGCTTTATACCTTCCACCCCTGGCATTTCAGATTATGTATTGTGAGAGTTCTTTGTGTGAATTTTATAACATGAAGCCAGAAAAGCTAGTGGTTCTTCTGAATGAGCCCAGGACTTTCAAGTTCTGATCCTGATGAAGTCAATCCCTTTATTTATTCAATTAGAATTTATGTAAACTTTATCGCTGAGAGAATTTGAGGTAATTTACAAAATTAAGCATGATTAAAAATAAAAGTGTTAGGCTTAAAAACAAAACGGATTTTTGAAACGCAATTATTTTCCGTTCCTCTGACTTACGAAAAGGAAAACACAAGCTGATGCTTCTTGGACATCATACTGTGTTGAAATGTAATGAATATTTGCCAAGTGCTTTGAGATCTACCCTGAAAATTATTATAAGCTTCAAGTGTCATTGTTATTCTTCCCTGGTGGCTCAGACAGTAAAGAATCTGCCTGCAATGCAGGAGACCTGGGTTCTATCCCTGGGTTGGGAAGATGCCCTGAAGAAGGAAATGGCAACCCACTCCAGTATTCTTGTCTGGGAAATCCTATGCACCGAGGAGCCTGGTGGGCTACAGTCCATGGGGTCACAAAAGTGTCAGACATTACTGAGTGACTAACAACACTTAGCATTTACATCCTACCTCTGATTTAATGTGAGCTGTAGGCAAAATCTTTAGATTCAAGGGACAAATAACTTCTTAGTATAACAACACACCCTGGCTTTTACCCTACTCAGTAAACAATTACAGAAGTGAATACAACGTGTGCTAACATATGCAATAGACACTAAAGATGGATTTTGTTTCTTTCTTGATGATCCTTCTCATGAACACTTTGTTAAAAAAGGTGCTAATGTGACAGCCTTGAGCTGAAAGCCTGGCTGGCTCCTTAGAGAGGAGTTATTCAAGCCAACCGGTGTTTGCATTGCCCTCCTAGTATATCTTTAAATGTTCTGGGCACAAAAAAAGATCCTTTTAAGATATCATCTCTTGCTGGCACTGCAAGAATAACAACAAATGGTGTTTCCTGTGGTCATGTATGGATGTGAAAGTTGGACTGTGAAGAAGGCTGAGTGCCGAAGAATTGATGCCTTTGAACTTTTGTGTTGGAGAAGACTCTTGAGAGTCCCTTGGACTGCAAGGAGATCCAACCAGTCCATTCTGAAGGAGATCAGCCCTGGGATTTCTTTGGAAGGAATGATGCTAAAGCTGAAACTCCAGTACTTTGGCCACCTCATGCGAAGAGCTGACTCATTGGAAAAGACTCTGATGCTGGGAAGGATTGGGGGCAGGAGGAGAAGGGGATGACGGAGGATGAGATGGCTGGATGGCATCACTGACTTGATGGACGTGAGTCTGAGTGAACTCCGGGAGTTGGTGATGGACAGGGAGGCCTGGCGTGCTGTGATTCATGGGGTCGCAAATTGTCGGACACGAGTGAGCGACTGATCTGATCTGATCTGATGGATGAAAAGCGTCCTACAGGAAACTGGTCCAAAGGGTCAGATTCTAGTCTCTATTTCATCACTAACTGGCTGTGAAAGTGAAAGTCATTCAGTCGTGTCTGTCTCTTTGTGACCCTATGGACCATGCAGTCCATTGAATTCTCCAGGCCAGGATACTGGAGTGGGCAGCTGTTCCCTTCTCCAGGGGATCTTCCCAACCCAGGGATCAAACCCAGGTCTCCCACATTGCAGGTGAATTCTTTACCAACTGAGCTATTGGCTATGGTGTCTTGGAAAGGTCACTTGGATCTCTCCAGATCTTATGTTTCTCATCTATGAACTGCATTGATCTCTTCTCTTCCAGCTTCATTAATTTATAAACGTATGAAACACTGAACATTATTCATTCTCTGTGAGACCCATGTGCCCCAGCATGAGAACGGTCTGGGCCATCTCTTGTTCCCTGAGATGTGACATGGTTAGTGTATTTCATGATGACAATTTGCTTCTGGTTTGTGATCAGCACGAATCAATGATTAACACTTGAGTCAGCTCAATCCTGAGGTATCTTAAATCTAGCATGTAAAAAATAACTGCCATTTGGTAAACAGGTATAAAACATACTTTAAAAATCTATTGGCAGTTCCCTGGTGGTCCGGTGGTTAAGAGTCTACCTGCTTATGCAGAGGACACGGGTTTAATCCCTGGTCCAGGAAGATCATACATGCCATGGAGCGACTAAGCCCATGGGCCACAACCACTGAGCCCATACGCTCTAGATGCTGTGCTCTGCAACAGGAGAAGCCACCACAATGAGAAGCCCTCGCCCAGCAACTAGAGAAAGCTCAAGTATAGTAGTGAAGACAAGTGCAACCAAAAATAAAAATAAAAATCTATTAATAGATGAAGGGAAGAAATGGGTGGAGATGGGGATGAAGTGGGCAGTACAGAATTGTTATTTTTTTTCATATTAGCTAATCTCTGCTTATGGAAGGCAAAACTGGTTCCTGATTAAACCACATAGTTCAACACTCAATCTGTGGATACATTTTATTGATTTTTTTTAAAAAAAAGTGAGAATGCAAATGAAGTGAGATCCTCCAGATGTAATTTGGAAAAATGAATTGGTTGTGTTTTAAATCACAGAGATTAAAAATCATCAAATGGTTTAGTCTTTGTTGTTAGTGTGTCTGTTACTGGGTTTTGGTTCCTGGAGATTACTCAGAGATCGTGAGTGTTTGAGGAAGGGGGTGGATGAACTGTTGTTTATTTATTTCTTTAACCAGCGAAAAGTTTCTGTAAACATACGGCCTCCTTAAAATCTCCGTACATGTGTGCTAAGCCATTTCAGTCGTGTCTGACTCTTTGTGACCCTATGGACTGTAGCCGGCCAGGTTCCTCTGTCCATGGGATTCTCTAGGCAAGAATACTGAAGTGGGTTTCGGGGACCTCCTGCAGGGTATCTGATTAAAATTTCCAGGGCTACAAAAAAAAGCATTGGAATTTGTGGGAGATTATGGGCACACCTCCCCCTACTGGACACCATTTGAAACTGCTTACTTGTGTGGTCCCAGCTGACAAAGATGTGTCAATGGGGGATGGTGGTGGTGTTGACTCGATGTGTGTCCCGCTCTTTGTGACCCCATGAACTGTAGCATGCCAGGCTTCCCTGTCTTTCACTATCTCCCTGAGTTTGCTCAAACTCATGTCCATTGAGTCAGTGATGCCATCCAACCATCTCATCCTCTGTCGCCCCCTTCTCCTTCCCTCCATCTTTCCTAGCATCAGGGTCTTTCTTTTCCAATGAGTTGGCTTTTCTTATCAGGTGACCAAAGTATCGGAGCTTCAACTTCAGCATCAGTCCTTCCAATAAGTATCCAGGGTTGATTTCCTTTGGGATTGACTGGTTTGATTTCCTTGCCGTCCAAGGGATTCTCAAGAATCTTCTCCAGCACCATAATTTGAAAGCAATTCTTCAGCATAGAAGATTCCTGTGGAAACAGGAACCTTGGAATTCTAACTTTTGTTCAGGAGGTGGGGAGAATAATGACAGGAGTGTGTGTGTGTGTATGTTTCCTACCAGACAGGAAAAACATCATAGAAAAAGGCATGGAACTCAGCAGACACACTAATTTAATTGGAGAAGAGGTATTATGTATGACAAATCATGTGTATTCAGCTAGAGAGCTAGGTTGGAGCTAGATGTCTAAGGTTTCCCGCAACCAGCTGCAAAATGGGGAGTCGCTGAAGCTAATTGTGAGTGGAGGAATTCACTTGTTTATTTCTCTGGTTAGCAGTCATTTTTAGGCCATGCCCCATCTCCTAGCACCTGTTGGCTAAATGCTGTGCGCAAGCATTTAGATAGATCCCAATCTCATTTGGATCCTGACCTCAAGCAGCTTAGAGTCTAGTAGTTGAAATTAGATAAGTAGCTAAGGAACCATAACACAAACTAGTAACTGATGCATCACATGAAGTAAAACTAGGAAGGAAAAGGGCTCATATTCAGCAGTGGACTAGGGCAAAGTTTAATAGAAGATTGTCATATTGAAGGGGAAATTTAACTTGGCAGTGCGGATGTCCTGGAGACTGGAGTGAGAGAAGCCAGTTAGAGGTTACCAAATTTTTGTATATCATATCTTATACTGAAGATATATAATTTCATAATGAAAGTGAAAGTGCTAGTCACTCAGTCATGTCGGACTCTTTGCAACCCCATGGACTGTAAGCCCACTAGGCTCCTCTGTCCGTGGAATTCTTCGGGGAAGAATACTGGAATGGGTAGCCATTCCCTTCTCCAATGGATCTTCCAGACCCGTAGATTGAGCCTAGGTCTCCTGCATTGCAGGCAGGTTCTTTTTTTTTTTTTTTTTAATTTATTTATTTTAATTGGAGGCTAATTACTTTACAATATTGTATAGGTTTTGCCATACATCAACATGAATCCACCATGGGTGTACACGTGTTCCCCATCCTGAACCCCTCTCCCACCTCTCTCCCCATACCATCTCTCTGGGTCATCCCAGTGCATGCAGGCAGGTTCTTTACCGTCTGAGCTACCATAATGTAACAATTTAGATTACTGGTATGTATGGATGGGTCTTCCCTGGTGGCTCAGATGGTAAAGAATCTGCCTGCAGTGCAGGAGATCTGGGTTCAATTCCTGGGTCGGGAAGATCCCCCGGAGAAGGGAATAGCTGCCCACTCCAGTAGTGTTGCCTGGAGCATTCCATGGACAGAGGAACCAGGTGGGCTACAGTCGGTGGGGTCAAAAAGAGTTAGACGTGACCGAGCTGCTAACACTTGCACTTGCATGTGTATGGAATGAATGTGGATAAACCAACTGTGGTATATTCATAGAATGGAATACTGCTGCTGCTGCTGCTAAGTCGCTTCAGTTGTGTCTGACTCTGTGCAACCCCCTAGACAGCAGCTCACCAGGCTCCCCCGTCCCTGGGATTCTCCAGGCAAGAACACTGGAGTGGGTTGCCATTTCCTTCTCCAATGCATGAAAGTGAAAAGTGAAAGTGAAGTCGCTCAGTTGTGTCCGACTCCTAGCGACCCCATAGACTGCAGCCTACCAGGCTCCTCTGTCCACGGGATTTTCCAGGCAAGAGTACTGGAGTGGGGTGCCATTGCCTTCTCTGAGAATGGAATACTATTCAACTATAAAAAGAAACAAACTACTGTACTGATTTATACAACAATATGGATGAATCTTCTGGACATAATTCTGACTTTATTTTTTAATTGAAGTATAGTCGACATACAATATTTAATTTCTGGTGTACCATATTCAACATTATACACATTGTGAATTGATCAGCACAAGTCCAATTACCATCCCTCAGCACACAGAGATGTTACAGTATCAACTTTACCCCCTGTGCTGTGTGTTCTGTCTGAGTGACTTATTTATTTTTATAACTGGTGGTGTGAACCTGAATCTTCTTCACCTGTTTTACCCAACCTCTACCTCCCCTCCCTTCTAGCAGCCACCAGAGTATCTGTATCCATGAGTCTGTGATGGTTTTGCTTTGTCTTGTAGACTCCACATGTGCATGGGATCATGTGGTATTAGTCTTTGTTTGACTTATCTCACTTAGCATGATAGGTCTACATCCATCCATGCTGTTGAAAATGGCGAAGTTTCCCTCTTTGTTATGGCCAAGTAATATTCCGTTGTGTGTCTGTACCACATCTTCAGTGTCCACTCACCTGCTGATGAGCCTTTTGGTTTCTTCCATTTCTTGGCAATAATAAATAAGGCTGCAGTGAACATTGAGGTGTGTGTATCTTTTTGAATTAGTGTTTGTGTTTTTTTTTCTGCAGGAAAATATTCAGAATTGGAATTGTTGGATTATATGGTAGTTTTAATTTCAGTCTTTTTGAGGAAGCTCCATGCGGCTTTCCATAGGAACTGCAAAAATTTACATCCCCACCAGCAGTGCACATGAGTTTCCTTTTCTCCACATCCTCACCAAGACTTCCTTGTTGTCTATTTGATAATAGATATTCTGCTAAGTGTGAGGTGATATCTCAATGTGCTTTTGATTGTATTTCCCTGATGACTAGTCGTGTTAAGCACCTTACCACGTGTCTGTTGGTCATCTGTATTTCTTTTATGGAAAAAAAGTCTATTTAGGTCCTCTGTTCATTTTTTCAGTTGGATTGTTTTCTTTTTTCTTCTTCTTTGATATTGAGTCATGTGAGTTCTTTATATTATTTAGATACTAACCCCTTATCAGAAGTATAATTTGTAAATATCTTCTCCCGTTCAGTAGGTTGCCTTTTCATTTTGTTGCTGGTTTCTGTCACTATGCAAAACTTTCTTAATTTGATATAGTCCTATTTATTTATTTCTGCTTTTGTCTCCCTTTCTTGAGCAGACAGATCCCCCCCAAAAAAAAAATCCTGCCAAGATCAATGCCCCTGACAATACTCTAAACAAGAGAATTTGGACGAGAAGTGGGGAGACTATGATTCTGCTTCTTTGATGGAATTGTTTTTAAGATATGTGTGTGTTTGGCTGCACCGGGTCATAGTTGTGGCACATGGCCTCTTTTTTAGTTACAACATTTGAACTCTTAGTTGCGGCATGTGGGATCTAGTTCCCTGACCAAGGATTGAACCTGGGCCCCTTCCTTGGGAGCTTGGAGTCTTGTCACTGGACTACCAGGGAAGTCCCTTGATGACATTCTTGAACAGACAAATTGATATTGATAGAATTCAGGTTGGTGATTGACTAGGGTGTGGGGAAGGAGGTATTGATTGAATGCTGACCAAAACAAGGAAACTCCAAGGAGACACTGTGTATCCTCTCCAGGAGATAGTGAAGGACAGGGAAGCCTGGTGTGGGGCAGTCCATGGGGTTGCAGAGAGTCCAGTGCAGCTGAGCAACTGAACAACAGCAAAATTGTGGCATTGGTTACATGATTGAACACATTTATGGAATTCATTTGTTTCCACTTGAAATACATAAATTTTATTGTGTGTAAAGTATACTACAATGAAAGTGAAAGTTAGTTGCTAGGTTGTGTCTGATTCTTTGCAAACCCATTAACTGTAGCCTGCCAGGTTCCTCTGTCCGTGGAATTCTCCAGGCAAGAATACTGGAATGGGTAGCCATTCCCTTCTCCAGGGGATCTTCCCGACCCAGGGATCAAACCCAGGTCTCCTGCATAGAAGGCAGATTCTTTACCATCTGAGCCATAAATTGGGAAATGTTGAAGCATAGGAAGTTACTACGGTCAGCAAGGTACTTGTGATTTGTCACTTCTAAATTGTGTTAATTAATAATTAAGATGTAGCTTACTTTAATAAAGTAAATAAATGCACTTTAACAAAGAATTTTGACTTTATTCAAAACAAAACAAAGAGACATGGTGAACGGAATGAGTTACGCTTACATATTCCTGAAGGGTGAATGGAAAGAAGAGAGTATAGGGAATAAGAAAAACAATAATGATTGGAGAATTTTCCAAAACTGATGAAAGACATGAATCTACAGAAAGCATAACACGCACAAAGTATGGATAAGTAAAAAATGTGTTCCTCCATTTATAGATTTTTATCTACCACAAAAATTTTAAAAAAAGAAAAATTAATAAATTTCCACTAAATTAAGTGAATTTTAGTGGAAATAAAGAAAAACTAACAAAACTAGAAAAACTGAGACAGCCAAGTTATAATGAGTTTTTCAAAGCTTGATCAATCATTTTTCCAATTAAACTTTTCTAATTCTTCTTTGATCTGCCCAAATTTTCATCATTCTTGGTGCTTTTATTTAAAAACCAGAGTTAGGTTTTCTTTGACCACTAAAAAAATAAAAAATCACATTTTCAAATGAAGCTGGAACGAGAACTGTGAAATAGTAAAGGGAGTTGCAGTAGGTCTGAAGAGCAGTTTGATTTGCCATTTCGGTGAAAATTGAAAGAAAATTCCTTGCTAGGCAGAATTTCCCATAAAGTCATGCTCATAGAAACGAGTACAGTGAAGTTACTTTTTTCCTTCAATATTCCAGTAAGCTCCTTATACACTAGGAAGTGTGTTGCAGAAAAGAAACTGAGATAAAAGTCCACAAGTAGGTTTGAATAAAGGAATCTTCAATGGCACCCCACTCCAGTACTCTTGCCTGGAAAATCCCATGGACAGAAGAGCCTGGTAGGCTGCAGCTCATGGGGTGGCTAAGAGTTGGACACGAGTGAGCGACTTCACTTTCATTTTTCACTTTCATGCATTGGGGAAGGAAATGGCAATCCACTCCAGTGTTCTAGCCTGGAAAATCCCAGGGACGGTGGAGCCTGGTGGGCTGCCGTCTATGGGGTCGCACAGAGTCGGACATGACTTAAACGACTTAGCAGCAGCAGCAGCAACCATGGGTTAGTGGTAATAGAAATCATTTACTTTGGACATCTGATTTTATTAACCTGTAACATTTACATAACAATCTGCTTAAGCCATGAATTCAGAGATGTTCCTCTCATGCATTCAGATTTTAGAAATACTTTTGTCTTCTATATATAGATAAGAACTAGAAGACAGAGATTAAGAGAGAGACATAAATTCAGATGCAAAACACCTTCCTTTATTCTTGCTTGTGTTTATCCTAGTCCTTATTCATTCCTGCCATTGGCAGAGAGCCCAGAAACCACAGGTTCAGTTATGAAGCAAATTCCATACTGATGACTCCAAGAAGGGATTTTGGTTATGTCTAAGCTGGGAGAAATGTGGTAATTTCCATTCATCTGTTCAAAAGCTCTGTGGGGATTACAGTACCAATCGAGGTCATTCAGCATTCCAAAAGAGAGACGATTGCCCCCTTTTCTCTAAAACAATTAGAACTTCAGGACACTACCTGTCTTTGAATAGATCGATCTTTTCATAAAAGTACATGAGCTACACAGACATAGAGAACAGACTTATAGTTGCCAAGGGGGTGGGAGGGTTGAGGACGGAAGGAATGGCCTTTAGGTATTCACTTCAGTGGCTCAGTTGTGTCTGACTCTTTGTGACCCCATGGACTGTTAGGGATTTTCAGAGGCTAACTTTATATCTATAGGCTGGATAAACAAGGTCCTACTGTATAGCACAGGGAACTCTATTCAGTATCCTGTAACAAACCACAGTGGAAAAGAATATGAAAAAGAATATATAAGTACAAATTTTTTTTTTTAAAAAGTACTTGAACTAATTTCCTGTCCCTGAAAATTGCAGCATATTTTCAGACATGTGAAGTATGCCAAAGATATTCAGAATATCTATTCTGAATCTTGTATGAGCAAGCTCACGTAGACTTTATACCATCACAGCTTTGAGTCAGTTTATTTACTTCCTATTTAAGAATTCCACATCCATTGCTCATCAGTCAGTGGGTCACTGTGAGAAATTTACATAATTACATTATCTCTTTGGTGGCAAGGAAGAAGAGAATCATCAGTAGGTTTTCCTCTTAAGGATAAACCCGTAAAGGACTTTTCTTACTACTGTAAAGAGATCCTTGAATTAATTGGGATCTTGGGCCAGTTTGGTAGAAGTATCTTCTTATTAATTGTTTTTCATATTTTTAGTGTTAGGGTTGTCCAGTGTCCGCTTGCATTAGCGAATGTGATTGTCTGTCTTTTTTAACACTAAGTGAATATTTTAGTGTAGTATTTTAATTCCTTTAATGATTTTTTTTCTCACTATTTTGAGGGTTTTATGGTGTTTTATCTAGAGCTTGTTGTTGTTCAGTCACTAAGCTGTGTCAGATTCTCTGCAACCCTGTGGGCTGTAGCCCACCAACACCACAGTTCGAAAGCATCAATTCTTTGGCCTTCAGCCTTCTTTATGGTCCGACTCTCACATCCATTTATGACTATGGAAAATCCATAGCTTTGACTAGACAGACATTTGTCAGCAAAGTGATGTCTCTGCTTTTTAAATGTGTTGTCTAGGTTTGTCATAGCTTTTCTTTCGAGGAGCAGGCGTTTTTTAATTTCATGGCTGCTGTCATCATCCACAATGATTTTGGAACTGTCTTGATTGCTTACCACCAAAAATTTCCATTGTTTTTCAGTGCCCGTAACTTCTGCTTTCCCATACTCAGTTTCAAATAAAGTCAGTTTTCTTTTGGGGAGAACTTCAGAGCTCTCTGCTGTTTGGCAAAATCTCTGAGTCATGGTTCCAGAGCTGAAGGCAGGGACAAAAATGCTTCTCTCCAAGGACACCCTGCTTCAGGAGCAGAGTGCTGGGTGGGGGCAGGGCCTTCTGATCTTGTTAGCTTGCCTTCCTTGGTGTGGGAACTCTGACCTATGAGTAGACTGAGATGAGGGTGGTGGGAGCTCCTATATTTTTAGCCTGTTGCACTTGAGCTAGAGTCTTTGCCCTCTGCGTGGGTCTTGGTGGAAAAAGGCCTTGACCTCTTATCCACCCTTACTTGGAATTCAGCCTCTGCAACTTGGAATTCACCCTCTGCAACACAGTCCTGGTGGCCTGCCCCTGCCAGGAAGATACTGTAGGCATTGATTGGCAGTTGCAGGGAGAGAGATCCCCATCTTCTTGGGTGCACCCACCTGAGACAGAGCTTCCATTATGTTGAGCTGAATGGGTGGGGTGGGTTGTAGCTCAAGTGCCATGGATTCGTAATAGTCTTACCAAAATTTAGTGGCTCAAGGCTTTCAACTGTGGTACTGAAGAGGACTCTTGAGAGTCTTTTGGGCTGCAAGGAAATCAAAGCAGTCAATCCAAAAAGAAATCAACCCTGAATATTCATTGGAGGGACTGATGCTGAAGTTGAAACTCCAATCTTTTGGCCACCTGATCCAAACAGCCCTCTCCCTGGAAAAGACCATGATGCTGGGAAAGATTGAAGGCAAAAGGAGAAGGAGGTGGCAGAGTATCAGATGGTTAGATAGCATCACTGAATCAATGGGTATGAGTTTGAGCAAACTCTGGGAGACAGTGGAAGACAGAGAAGCCTGGTATCCTATAATCCATGGGGTGGCAAAGATTCGGACAGGACCTAGTGACTGAACAACAGCAACAACATTTCCTTGGTATATTTCTTTGGTACAATTTCCTAAGATTTTAAATGATTTTTTGTTTTTCAAAAAGTAATTTTCACCAGTCATGGTTGTTGCACCAGTGAGTGGGTCCATGGAGTCCATATCACCATTCTGGAAGAGCATTGCCCAATTGTCTTTTCTCTGTAACTTTTGAATGTTGTTTTGTTTTTTAAAAACCTCAGAACAGAAACATCTTCCTCTGTGGCATTAATTCTATTACTAAATAGGATTTGAAAATCCCTCAGTATTTCATAGCTAAATTTTACTTGATTTAGGTCAAATCATATTGGTTAAAGCAATTGTATATATAAAGAATTAAATCACAATAATGAGAAAAGTGTAAATCCCACAGCTACAGATTTATAAAGAGATTTCATTATGGCAACTGTAGATATTGTCACACATTTCCTAGTTTCTGTTTGTTGTTTAGTCTCTGTCATGTCTGACTCTTTTGTGACCCATGGACTATAGCCCCCTCTCTGTCCATGGGATTTCCCAGGCAAGAATACTGGAGTGGGTTGCGATTTCCTCCTCCAGGGGATTTTCCAGATCCAGGGATTAAACCTAAATCTCCTGCAGCCCCTGCATTGCAGGTGGATTCTTTACTGCTGAGCCACTGTGGTTTCTAATAGTGTCTATTCA
>NW_011495002.1:582194-584945 GCF_000754665.1 Bison bison bison | reverse complement strand
AGTTCAGTTCAGTCGCTCAGTCGTGTCCGACTCTTTTCGACCCCATGAATTGCAGCACCCCAGGCCTCCTTGTCCGTCACCAACTCCCGGAGTTCACTCAGACTCACGTCCATTGAGTTGGTGATGCCATCCAGCCATCTCATCCTTTGTTGTCCCCTTTTCCTCCTGTCCCCAATCCCTCCCAGCATCAGAGTCTTTTCCAATGAATCAACTCTTCACATGAGGTGGCCAAAGTACTGGAGTTTCAGCTTTGGCATCATTCTTTCCAAAGAACACCCAGGGCTGATCGATCTCCTTTAGGATGGACTGGTTGGATCTCCCTGCAGCCCAAGGGACTCTCAAGAGTCTTCTCCAACACCACAGTTCAAAAGTATCAATTCTTCAGCACTCAGCTTTCTTTATAGTCCAACTCTTACTTTCATACATGGCTTCTGGAAAAACCATAGCTTTGACTAGATGGACCTTTGTTGGCAAAGTAATGTCTCTGCTTTTCAATATGCTATCTAGGTTGGTCATAACTTTTCTTCCAAGGAGTAAGCGTCTATTAACATAATTTAAATGAAAAAAATGACCATTTTTTCTAAACTTATTAAGATGTTTGTTCTTTAGTCATGATTTATTTCTTATTCATACTTCTAAAATAATATATAGAATTCTCTCAAGTGGTAAGATGCTGCTGACATTTTCATAAAGAGTTAGACAAGACTAATCAAGACCTGGCTCCTAGTTGTTAGTTTGAGGTCAGACTAACAAAGTTATAGCTTCCCGGGTCACTCATTGGTAAAGAATTTGCTGCAATGCAAGAGACACAGGTTCAATCCCTGGGTCGGGAAAATCCCCTGGAGGAGGGCATGGCAACCCACTCCAGTGTTTTTGCCTGGAGAATCCCATGGACAAAGAGCCTGGTGGGCTACACTTCATAGGGTCACAAAAAATCGGACAAGACTGACGCGACTTAGCACAAGCATTAACAAAGTTATGAAACATCAACAAATATGGAAGTGGAACTGCTTGATTTCATCTTCTGTATGAAAATGAGTCTGTGATCTCAGTGGTTTTCATGTGAGATTTAAGAAAAATGAATTTGACATTTTATGAATGCTCCAGTGAAGACCCCAAATGATGCCTGTTAGCAGCATCCTTGACATGGGATCCTGACGAGCCCCTTAGCTTTCTAACAAATGTTAACAGTCCTCTGACCCATTTCATGTAGAGAAAGTTGTTTTTCCTATTGAGCAAAATGCCTTCATTCTTCCTTCCTTTCTTTTTATTGAAGTATCAGTTCAGTTCAGTTCAGTCACTCAGTCGTGTCTGACTCTTTGTGACCCCATGAACTGCAGCACGCCAGGCCTCCCTGTCCATCACCAACTCCCGGAGTTTGTCCAGACTCACATCCATTGAGTCAGTGATGCCATCCAGCCATCTCATCCTCTGTCATCCCCTTCTCCTCCTGCCCCCAATCCCTTCCAGCATCAGAGTCTTTTCCAATGAGTCAACTCTTTGCATGAGGTGGCCAAAGTACTGGAGTTTCAGCTTTAGCATCATTCCTTCCAAAGAACACCCAGGACCGATCTCCTTCAGAATGGACTGGTTGGATTTCCTTGCAGTCTAAGGGGCTCTCAAGAGTCTTCTCCAACACCACAGTTCAAAACCATCAATTCTTCAGTGCTCAGTCTTCTTCACAGTCCAACTCTCACATCCATACATGACCACTGGAAAAACCATAGCCTTGACTAGACGGATCTTTGTTGGCAAAGTGATGTCTCTGCTTTTGAATATTCTATCTAGGTTGGTCATAACTTTCCTTCCAAGAAGTAAGCATCTTTTAATTTCATGAAGTTTAGTTAGTTACAATGTTGTGCTAGTTTCTGGTGTGTGGCAAAGTGATATTTCATATTCTTTTCCATAATAGTTTATTATTAACTATTGACTATAGCTCCCAAATTGCTACTGGAGATCAGTGGAGAAGTAAATCCAGAAAGAATGAAGGGATGGAGCCAAAGCAAAAACAATACCCAGTTGTGGATGTGACTGGTGATAGAAGCAAGGTCTGATGCTGTAAAGAGCAATATTGCATAGGAACCTGGAATGTTAGGTCCATAACACCCTCTTCCAACAAAAGAGAAGACTCTACACATGGACATCACCAGATGGTCAACACCAAAATCAGACTGATTATATTCTTTGCAGCCAAAGATGGAGAAGCTCTATACAGACTGGGTGCTGACTGTGGCTCAGATCATGAACTCCTTATTGCCAAATTCAGACTGAAATTGAAGAAAGTAGGGAAAACCATTAGACCATTCAGGTATGACCTAAATCAATACATTATACAGTGGAAGTGAGAAATAGATTTAAGGGACTAGATCTGATAGATAGACTGCCTGATGAACTATGGACTGAGGTTGGTGACATTGTACAGGAGAAAGGGATCAAGACCATCCCCACGGAAAAGAAATGCAAAAAAAGCAAAATGGCTGTCTGGGGAGGCCTTACAAATAGCTGTGAAAAAAAGAGAAGTGAAAAGCAAGGGAGCAAAGGAAAGATATAAGCATCTGAATGCAGAGTTCCAAAGAATAGCAAGAAGAGATAAGAAAGCCTTCCTCAGTAATCAATGCAAAGAAATAGAGGAAAACAACAGAATGGGAAAGACTAGAGATGTCTTCAAGAAAATTAGAGATACCAAGGGAACATTTCATGCAAAGATGGGCTTGATAAAGGACAGAAATGGTATGGTCCTAACAGAAGCAG
>NW_011495002.1:581623-582062 GCF_000754665.1 Bison bison bison | reverse complement strand
GGTGTGATCACTGACCTAGAGCCAGACATCCTGGAATGTGAAGTCAAGTGGGCCTTAGAAAGCATCACTACGAACAAAGCTAGTGGAGGTGATGGAATTCCAGTTGAGCTATTTCAAATCCTGAAAGATGATGCTGTGAAAGTGCTGCACTCAATATGCCAGCAAATTTGGAAAACTCAGCACTGGCCACAGGACTGGAAAAGGTCAGTTTTCATTCCAATCCCAAAGAAAGGCAATGCCAAAGAATGCTCAAACTACTGCACAATTGCACTCATCTCACACGCTGGTAAAGTAATGCTCAGAATTCTCCAAGCCAGGCTTCAGCAATACGTGAACCGTGAACTTCCTGATGTTCAAGCTGAATTTAGAGAAGGCAGAGGAACCAGAGATCAAATTGCCAACATCCATTGGATCATGGAAAAAGGAAGAGAGTTCCAGA
>NW_011495002.1:553820-581523 GCF_000754665.1 Bison bison bison | reverse complement strand
TGCTTTATTGACTATGCCAAAGCCTTTGACTGTGTGAATCACAATAAACTGTGGAAAATTCTGAAAGAGATGGGAATACCAGACCACCTGACCTGCCTCTTGAGAAACCTGTATACAGGTCAGGAAGCAACAGTTAGAACTGGACATGGAACAACAGACTGGTTCCAAATAGGAAAAGTAGTACATCAAGGTTGTATATTGTCACCTTGCTTATTTAACTTCTATGCAGAGTACATCATGAGAAAGGCTGGACTGGAAGAAGCACAAGCTGGAATCAAGATTGCTGGGAGAAATATCAATAACCTCAGATATGCAGATGACACCACCCTTATGGCAGAAAATGAAGAGGAACTAAAAAGCCTCTTGATGAAAGTGAAAGTGGAGAGTGAAAAAGTTGGCTTAAAGCTCAACATTCAGAAAACGAAGATCATGGCATCCGGTCCCATCACTTTATGGGATATAGATGGGGAAACAGTGGAAACAGTGTCAGACTTTATTTTTTGGGCTCCAAAATCACTGCAGATGGTGATTGCAGCCATGAAATTAAAAGACACTTACTCCTTGGAAGGAAAGTTATGACCAACCTAGATAGCATATTGAAAAGCAGAGACATTACTTTGCCAACAAAGGTCCATCTGGTCAAGGCTATGGTTTTTCCAGTGGTCATGTTTGGATGTGAGAGTTGGACTGTGAAGAAAGCTGAGCACTGAAGAATTGATGCTTTTGAACTATGCTGTTGGAGAAGACTCTTGAGAGTCCCTTGGGCTGCAGGGAGATCCAACCAGTCCATCCTAAAGGAGATCATCCCTGGGTGTTCTTTGGAAAGAATGATGCTAAAGCTGAAACTCCAGTACTTTGGCCACCTCATGCGAAGAGTTGACTCATTGGAAAAGACTCTGATGCTGGAAGGGATTGGGGGCAGGAGGAGAAGGGGACAACAGAGGATGAGATGACTGGATGGCATCACTGACCCCATGGATGTGAATTTGAGTGAACTCCGGGAGTTGGTGATGGACAGGGAGGCCTGGGGTGCTGCAATTCATGGGGTCACAAAGAGTCGGACACAACTGAGCGACTGAACTGAACTGAACTGAACTGATAGCTCCCTGTGCCATCCCTGTTATTTAGGTTTTATTATAGCAATGTGTATCTGCTAATCCCAAACTCGTACTGTATCCCTACCTTCTCCCTTTCCCTTTTGGTAGCCATACGTTTGTTTTCTGTGTGTGTGTCTGTTTCTGTTTTGTAAATTTGTTTGATCAGCTTTTAGATTCCATATCTAAGTGGTACCCTACTGTATTGTCTTTCTATATCTGACTTCACTTAGTAATCATCTCTAGGTCCATCCACGTTGGTACAAATAGCATTATTTCAAAATGCTCCTTTCTAATACCTTTCACTGACTAATGCTAGGCCTATCATCTGAAAAAAAATCTAAATCAATTTTATCTCATCTTCTAAAGTAGAGATTTGATCTAGGACTGAAAATGTAATTTTTATGAGAATTCACAAATAAGCCCACTTAGGGGAAACTGTGTCAATTAGCAGGCTTTTGACAACAAAACACGGCCCATTTGAATCAATGTAGTTTAAATGGGGGTTTGTTAACACATCTCAGGTCAGAAGAACCCCAAAAGTAACTGGTTCCAGAGGTGGTTAACATAACAGCTCTGGGCAGTTTCTCTGTCTTTCTCATGATTCTGGCTTCACAAGCATCACTTCCTTACTAAATAAAGTAGAAAAGCAGGAGCTGGAGGGATTTTTCTTTTTATCCAGAACTTTTTATACTGTTAATACTTTCAGCGGAGGGAGTTCCTTGCAGTGGCTAAGATTTCACATTTCCACTGCAGGGGAGCCTGGGTTCAGTCCCTGGTTGGGGAACTAAGATCCTGCATACTGCATTGCTGTTGTTCAGTTGCTAAGTCGTGTGTAACTCTTTGCAGCCCCATGGAATGCAGCACGCCAGGCTCCTCTGTCCTCCAATATCTCCCAGAGTTTGCTCAAACTCATGTTCATTGAACTGGTGATGCTATCCCCTTCTCCTTTCGCCTTCAATCTTTCCCAGCATCAGAGTCTTTTCCAGTGAGTCAGCTGTCCCCATCATGTGGACAAAGGATTGTAGCTTCAGCTTCAGCATCAGTCCTTCCAATGACTATTCAGAGTTGATTTCCTTTAGGATTGACTGGTTTGATCTCCTTGCAGTCCAAGGGACCCTCAAGAGTCTTCTCCTGCATCACAGCATGCTGCTAAGCAGGGCCAAAAAAAAAAAAAAAGAGATTCTCAGCAGAATATTCCTCTTTTTCTTCAAGGGCTAGGACTGGGTCACCTGCCAACCCTAAACCAGTCACTTTCAAAGGTAAGTGAGGATACCATGACTGGCTAGGAGTTAGGCCAATTAATTCTCACCTGGACAGAACTGGAATTCTATTCCCGGAAACGAGGAGAATGGTTGTTGGGTAGTCAACTGATGGTGTCTACCAAAATTTCTTAATCCAAATTTGAAAATTAAGTCGTATGATAAATTGATCTGGTTTTTCCTAATATATCCCATGCCAAAGTATGTTTATATAAGACTTGAAATGTATTTCATCAACCATAAAATCCACCCATTTAAAGTGTACAGTTGTTTTTAGTATAGTCACAACTATGCAAGCCTCACAATTTAATTTTAGGACATTCCCATCACCCTAAAGAGAAACTTCATACATATTAGCAGTAACTCCCCACTCCCTCTCTTCTGCCTTGGCTCCTTTCTGTCTCTATTTGTCAATTCTGGACATTTCACATAAATAAAATTATATAATCTGGGATCATATTTGATAAGCTCTTCTGCTTAACATAATAATGTTCATTCATACTGTAGCATGTGTCAGTATTGCATTCTTTTTTTAAAATAATATTCCATTTAAAACAATATTACGAATAATATTCCATTTAAGACAAACCCATATTTTTTTATCCACTCATCAATAGAAGGAAGGCATTTAGATTGTTACCAGTTTTTGGCTATTGCCAATAATCTTGGTTTAAGCATGCCAGTCCTTGTGTGAACACATGCTTTCAATTCCCTTGGGAATATACTTGGGGCTGGAGTTGCTGAGTCATGTGGTAACTCTATGTTTAGCATTTAGAGCATTTACCAAACTATTTTCCAAAGCAGCTGCATCATTTTCATTCCCACCAGCAATGACTGAGGGTTCCATTTTTTTCCACATAGTCATGTACACTTGTTAATGTCATCTTTTTAGTATTATTCTCCTAGTGGGTGTGACATGGTATCATATTGTGGTTTGTCTTGCATTTCCTTTATAACTAATGACATTGATCATCTTTTATTTTTTCATGTGTTTGTATAGTTTTCTCTGAAGAAATGTGTATTCAAATCTTTGTCCATTTTAAAATTGATTTATATGTCTTTTCATTGTTAGTTTTTAAGAGTTGTTTGTGTATTTTGGTCTTAAATCCCTTGTCAGATATATGATTTGCAAATATTTTCTCCCATTCTGTAGACTGCCATTTCACTTTCTTGATAGTGTTCATGAAACACAAAAAATTTTAATTTTGATATTGTCCAATTTGTCTACTTTTTCTTTTGTTACTTGTGGTTTTGGTTTGTATTTAATAAATCATTGCCTAATCTAAGGCCACCTCATGTGAGGAGTTGACTCATTGGAAAAGACCCTGATGCTGGGAGGGATTGGGGGAAGGAGAGGAAGGGGACGACAGAGGATGAGATGGCTGGATGGCATCACTGACTCGATGGATGTGAGTCTGAGTGAACTCCGGGAGTTGGTGATGGATAGGGAGGCCTGGCATGCTGCGATTCATGGGGTTGCAAAGGGTCAGACACGACTGATCGACTGAACTGACTGACTGAATCCAAGGTCACAAAGAATTACTTGCATATTTTATTTAAGGACTTTATAGTTTTAACTTTTACATTTAGGTCTATGAAGACATTTGAATTAATTTTTTGTGTGTGGTGTGAGGTCAGGGTTCAGTTTCATTTTTAGGCATGTGAATATGCAGTTGTCCTAGAACCATGTGTTGAGTTCTTCTCCAGAATTGTTTGGCTATTCTTGATCCCTTGCATTTCCATACGAATTTTATGATAACTTTGTCAGTTTTGCAAAAGTCCACCTTGGATGTTGCCAAGACTGGCATTACATTTGTGCATTAATTTGAGAAGTATTGCCACCTTAGATAAATTGTCTGTTGGTCCATGAACATAAGATATCTTTCCATTATTTAGATCTTGAATTTCTTTCAACAATGCTTTGTGGCTTTTAGAGTTTAAGCTTTGTCCTTCTTTGTTAAATTTATTCCTCAATATTCTATTTTTATGCTGTTGTAAATAGAATTGTTCCCTTTATTTTTAGATTGTTTCTTGCTAGTGTGCATGAGTGCATGCTAAATCACTTTGGTTGTGTCTGACTCTGTGCGACCTGAAGAACTGTAGCCTGCCAGACTCCTCTGTCCACAGGATTCTCCAGGCAAGAATGCTAGAGTGGGTTGCCGTGCCCTTCTCCGGGGCATCTTCACCCAGGGATTGAATCCATGTCTCTTATGTCTCCCGCACTGGCAGGCCGGTTCTTACCACTTGCTAGTGTATGGAAGTAGAACTGATTTTTATGTACTGATTTTGTATACTGACAGTTTGTTGAATTTGTTTATTGGTTTACATCTAATCGATTTTAGTAGATTCTTCTGGATTTTGTATATATAAGATTGTATCATCTGCAAATAGAGATCTTTTCACTTATTCTATTCACTATTTCACTTTTTAAAATTTCATAAAAGTGATCTATTCACTTTTTCGATCTGGGTGTGTTTTATTTCTTTTTCTTGCCTAAGTGCTCTGGTTAAGTCCTCTAATACAATGCTGAATAGAAGCAGAAAGGGTAGACTTCTCTGTCTCAGTCTTAGTTTTAGAGGGAAAAGCTTTCAGTTTGCCAACATGCTGCTGCTGCTGCTGTTGCTTCTGCTAAGTCACTTCAGTCATGTCCAACTCTGTGTGACCTCATAAATGGCAGCCCACCAGGCTCCTCTAGCCCTGGGATTCTCCAGGCAAGAATATTGGAGTGGGTTGCCATTTCCTTCTCCAATGCATGCATGCATGCTAAGTCGCTTCATTTGTGTTCGACTCTGTGTGACCCTATGGACAGCAGCCCACCAGGCTCCTCCGTCCAGAGGATTCTCTAGGTAAGAATATTGGAGTGGGTTGCCATTTCCTTCTCCACTACATGATGCTAGCTGTGGATTTCTCATAGATTTCCTTTATCAGCTGGAGGAAGTTCCCTTCTATTCCTAGTTTGTTGCCAAAATACTATTTAACTACTCTATGTAAAGAAGTTGAATCAGTTTTCATTAAAAAAAATTTCCTGTCACCTTTTTTCCATTTTTCATTTACTCAGAAAATGTTTATTGGGTCTATCTTTAGTAATAGAGCAGTTTAAAGAATTACTCAAGAAATTGTCTAGTAGGATGTTCACTTTCACCACCTTCTGTAGCCACCAGAATTTCTCTCTCCTTTCCCTTCTTTCTCATTATGAGTTATTAATAATTTACACTTAGTGTAAAATTATATCAAGGTGTTATTGGCTAAGAAGGATTGCATTTCAAACTTTTCTCTAATTGATGTATAAAGATTTTTCCAGTTAAAGAACTTTATGCTTCCTTAATGATTCCTTACACTGCTACCTACTCTGTTTAAAGAAAATAAACCAATATTTGATATTAAGTCATCTTTAGTAAAATGATATACAGAAGCTCTTTTAGAGTTGCAGAGAGAACCTCAGTTACTTCTGTCTGATGTTCAGTTTCCTATCTTTTGACATCAGTTAGTTTTGGAAATCAACCTCATGAACTCTGAGTTTGGGTGATGTTCAGCCTGGAAACTAAATAAACAGAGGCATGAATGAGCTTGGCAAACCAGCTCTGTTGCCTCAGAGAGATGCTTTATTTATTTATGTCCAACCTTCTTTCAGGAAGGATTTAATGCCACTTAAATTAAGTGTTGAAGAAATTGAGACACTATGAAAGTGAGAGCCGGAAAGGCCAGCTGCATCAGGTCTGTTGGGCTGTGTGAACTCCCTGCCTGGGTTATTGGAGACTCTACTCCTCCCAGAAATTGATGCTACTGCTCTTGCCAGCAGGAATTGAGGAAGATGATGGCCCTTCCTTCAGTTGGCCCAGAGGACGTGAAGGTGGTCTGAACCTCTTGCTACACTGCCAGGACTGTAGAGGTAAAAGCTTTGTATTTTAGAGGGAAAAGTGTTCAGTTTGCCTACATGATGCTGCTGCTGCTTCTGCTGCTAAGTTGCTTCAGTCGTGTCCCACTCTGCGACCCCAGAGATGACAGCCCACCAGGCTCCCCCGTCCCTGGGATTCTTCAGGCAAGAACACTGGAGTGGGTTGCCATTTACATGATGCTAGCTGTGGGTTTCTCATAGATTTCCTTTATCAGCGGGAGGAAGGTCCCTTCTATTCCTAGTTTGTTACCAAAATACTATTTAACTACTCTATGTAAAGAAGTTTAATCAGTTTCCATTTTAAAACAATTTCCTGTCACCTTTTTCTGTTTTTCATTTAAGTTTTCATCTACTCAGAAAATGAGTAATTTTCTCAGTTCTGAGTAATTTTCATTTACTCAGAAAATGGGTTTCATTTACTCAGAAACTACATGACTGGTGTCCCAAGTCCTACACACAAGAGCAAGAACATACCTGCTGCAGAAGAGTCAAGTTGTAAGGTAGATGTCGACACTCTCTCTCCTCTGACTTTCGGCCTCCTTCCCCTCCCCAGCATCTATTGGAGAGGAAGGGAAAAAAGACTTCAAAGTCACTGCTGACTACAGCCTATCAGGGTGAAAGGATTTTAGGAGTGGAGAAGGCTATGAAATCACACTCTCTAAATGCATGTTTGGGAGGTGAAGTGAATGAAATGTTGAGCAAGATACTCAGTTCAAATCATGGCTCACCCATCTCCGCCTGCTGCCTGGCACAGAGGGGGTGCTCGGAAAACAACTGTCCTTAGAACTGAGGATCACCTCCTCATGCAAGTATTCTTGCCTGGGGAACTCCATGGACAGAGGATCCTAGCAGGCTATGGTCCATGGGGTTGAAAAGAGTCAGACATGACTGAACGACTAACCTGTGCACTTTACTTTCTCCTTAAACAAATGGAGTACAATGTCTCATCCATCTTAAATCCTAATTTAAAATGGGAAAATAAACTGTAAAAATATTAAGGGTAGATCTTTAGCCTACATTTATCTATAGTATGGGAATCCCATGGACGGAGGAGCCTGGTGGGCTACAGTCCGCGGGGTTGCAAAGAGTCGGACACGACTGAGCAACTTAATTTTTAACTAATTTATCTATAGTATGTGTCTGTGTGTGTATGTGTTAAGTCACTTCAGTTGTGTCCAACTCTTTGCTACCCTATGGACTGTAGCTTGCCAGGCTCTCTGTCCATGGGATTCTCCAGGGGAGAATCCTGGAGTGGGTTGCTATGCCCTCCTCCAGAGGATCTTCCTGACCCAGGGATTGAACCCATGTCTCTTATGTCTCCTGCATTGGCAGGTGGGTTCTTTACCACTAGTGCCACCTGGGAAGCCCTATCTGTAGTATATAATAAGCATAATAGGCAGTATTAATTGTGGTGCTAAAATGTGCCCCAGTTCATATTCACATATACTCCTCTTGAGGTAACTAGATTAGCAGAATGAGAATATTATATATGGGTGTGTCTCTGATGTGTATGACACAAGTGACTACTATTTCACATTTTGTAATTTATCAATCATACCTGATTCTTTCCACTAAAAAGATGAATTCATGCTACCAACTGGTTTGGAACTAGGAACCCGAATTCCAGACAGCATCATGGATTCTCCTTCGTAGACTTGTCTGTATGATTTCTTTGATGTCAAAGGACTCAGCAATTAGTGTGCATAACATTAGTTCTACTGGTTTATTGATGAATTTTTTCTAATGCATTTTACCCCATTGGGGGGTAACATGTATTTTCTGAAATTTTTAATGAGACACCCCCTATGTCTTGCTTCATGAAGCACTCTGTATTCCCATATTTGCTCCCTTGCCAATTCTGATATGGTTCACATCTCATTTAAAGCTTCCACATCTGTTGGATTTCGCTGGTGATCCACTGGTTAGGAATCCACCTGCTAATGAAGGGGACATGGGTTTTGATCCCCAACCTGGGAAGATCCCACGTGCCTTGGAGCAACTCGGCCGAGCCCCAGAACTCTAGAGCCTGTGTTCTGCAACAAGAGAAGGCATCCCAGTAAGAAGCCCGTGAACCGCAACTAGAGAAAGCCCACAAGCAGCAACAAAGACCCAGAACAGCCAAAATAATAATAATAATAATAATAATAAATAAGTAAAAAAAATTAGAAGAACAGAGAAAGCCTTCACACGTGTTACATATTATTCCATTGCAATGGTTGGAGAATCAAGTACTGACCTCTTTTCTTATAAAAATAAAAATGATCTTGTGTCTTGCCTATGCGTGCTCAGTTGTGTGAGGCTGCTAAATCCATGAAATTTTCCAGGCAAGAATACTGGAGTGGGTTACCATTTCCTACTCCAGGGGATCTTCCTGATCCAGGGATTGAATCCACATCTCTTGTGTCTTGTATCTTACTAGAAAAAAATAAAACTAGAGCCTGTAAATTAGGATCAGACCTTCTTACTAATTTAAAATAACTGCCCTTTCCCCTTTTTGTCTGTTTCTTATCTATGTTGCTTCTTGCACATGCTGCATAGACACATTAAGAATAGAAAGCAACAGAACGTTCTACCTCTTTGGAACGTCTCAGGCCCTGATCAGTTTGTTTACTTTCAATCTTTTAAGCAGTGAGTTTTTTTTTCCCCAGTTAAGGTGGCAGAAAAACATGTATTTTTTTTTTTTTTAATGAACATATAAGAAGAGACTCCCTGGTTTGATTCCTGGGTTGGGGAGATCCCCTTGAGAAGGGATAGGCTACCCACTAAATAAAGAAACGGCTTGCAATGCAGGAGACCTGGGTTCGACCCCTGGGTCAGGAAGATCCCCTGGAGGACGGCATGGTAACCCACTCCCGCGTTCTTGCCTGGAGAATTCCAGGTGCAGGGGAACCTGGAGGGCTACAGTCCATGGGGTCGCAAAGAGTTGGACGAAACTGAGCGACAAAGCACGCACGGAAGAGGAGACTAGGACTTCTCCCTAAAAAGAATTTATGTCTATTTAGCAAAGCTTCATTCTTATAAAATTAGCTCAACTATGGACTTGATTTACTTTTCCATAAGTTGGTGGGAGAGTTTTTTTGCATTCTGTTCTTTTAAAAAGAGTGTTGTTTTCTCACCCTTTATATCACACTCCTTTGCTTTTTCTAATGAGAATATGAAACAAAAAAGAGCATTTCTCAGCTTTGTAGACAATATCACCAGAGCTATTTTTAACTTAGGTTTCTGCAAATAACCTGCCTCTTTTGTAGAGAAGGAAAAAAAATCGGTGTTTCAAATTAGAAAATAAAGTTGTATTCTAGGGAGTTTATGTATATTTATAAGAGATTTTGAAGGAGACAAAATCCCCAATTCTCACAGTATTAGATTTCCCACCCCTGCATATATGCGATAACACTTTGTGGAGAGGCATTAACTTTACAGTCTTTCCATTTTTAATTTTTCTTCTCCTTCCCCTCCTTGCACCCCTCCCTCTTCTTCTTAATTTCTTTTGAATGAATGTTGTGTCCCCAAAGAATTGACAGGGGGTGGGGGATTTCTTTTACCAGAAAATTCGACTTTGCTTACCTCAAAGTGCAAGGGTGCTTAGTCTCTGAGTCGTGTCCAACTCTTTGAGACTTCATGGACTGTAGCCCTCCAGGCTCCTCTGTCCATCAGGATTCTCCAGGTAAGGATACTGGAGTGGGTTGCCATACCCTCCTCCAGGGAATGTTCCCGACCCAGGGATCGAACCCAGGTCTCCCGCATTGCAGGCAGATTCTTTACCGTCTGAGCCACCAGGGAAGCCCTACCTCAAAGTAGATCTGTGGAACGATGTGTGACTGAGTGACAGTTACGGAGTCAAGTCACAACTTGTGCTGTAATTCTAGGTACTTTCTTGTTTTAGGATTTGGTCTTGTGGTAAATGCAACTTAAAAATAAACCTTCTTTGGCTGAAAAAAATACTTTTGTTATTGTAAGAGAAGATGTTTCTCAATATTTCAGCTAAGTATGGGGATATTTTTAGTAATTTGGGAAAACTAACAAACATAGCATCTCTTCAGATCTAAATTAAGGATTCACTTTGGATCTAAAATTCGAGAACAGGTGTAATTTTTCATCTTGGGTTTTGAGTAAGACAAAAACCAGAAAGTCCAAATATCTGAGAAAATCTACTCTCTTGTGTTAGGACACAGATGAGTGAAAACCTTTGCTAGAAAATTCACTCCAGGTTTTAGAGTTGATTTTTCCATCTGACGTTGTTCAGTTGCTAAGTCATGTCCGACTCTTTGTGACCCTATGGACTGCAGCATGCTAGGCTCCCCTGTCCTCCACTATCTCCCAAAGTCTGTTTGAATTCATGTGTGATTTCAGCCATGTTAGCTGTATTAGCTGCTTCTTGCCACCGTAACGCTCTGTAACAAATGACCCAAGAACTCAGTAACATCTAATAATATGCTTCCATGGGTGTGCTTGGTGTTGGCTGTTCTCGTATGGGCTCACCTGGGCTTGTCTTCGGCTGTGACTTAAATCCGGGATTGCTTCATCTGTTTCTCACCCTCCTTGGACCAGCATCACTTACCCAAGACGTGTTCTTCTTATAGTGATGGCAAAAGCATGAAAGTGTCAGCCAGAACCATGCAACCACACTTTAACTTTCTACTCATGTCTTGTCCACTACATCCTTTTTCCCAAACTAAATCCCATAACCCTAGCCCAACAAATATGGGATGGAGAAAGTATACTTTGCTCACAGAGGGGGTTGTGTGTGTGTGTGTGACTATTGACTGAGTAGTCATCTGTCCAAACCTACCATTATTAACCCTTCTAAACCCTCATTTTCCTCATCAATAAAGTGAGGACAATAGCAATTACTTCCCTGTATTGTGGTGAAGATTAAGTGAGACACTGCACAGAGTAGCAGCATTTCCTGAGATAGTATCTGTTATCATCATCAAAAGGACTATTATAGACTCCTGAAACAACCTAACGGAAGGGATGTTAAGCCATCCTTTAATATTTTCAAGTGTAAAGAAGAGTTGCAAAAATAGTACAAAGAACTTTTGTATGTGCTTCACCCAGATCACTAGCCCTTACTGTTCTGCCACGATTGCCTTTCCCAGACCCTGTGACATCGTTGCAGACAGCATGCTGTTTATCTCTAAACTTTTTTGTGTATATTTCCTAAGAACAAGGGCAGTCTGTTATATAACCATAAATATAAAATTTGGAAAATTTTACATTGATTCAATATTATCAAATACACAGTTCATATCCAAACCTTGCCAACTGTTTCACTAATACTATGGCAATTCCTTCCCCCTGCCCCATCTACCTGCCCCTAACTCAAAGCCTTCTCCAAAACGTCACATTGTATCTAGTCATCATGATTTTGTTGTTGTTGTTCAGTTGCTCAGTTGTGTTCAAGTCTTTGCGACCCCATGGACTGCAATATGCCAGGCTTCTTTGTCCTTCACCATCTCCCTGAGTTTGCTCAAACTCAGGTCCATTGAGTCAGTGATGCCATCCAACCATCTCATCCTCTGTCAACCCCTTCTTCTGCCTCAATCTTTCCCAGCATCAGAGTCTTTACCAGTGACTCAGCTCTTCGCACCGGGTGGCCAGAGAACTGGAGCTTCAGCTTCAGCAACAGTCCTTCCAATGAATATTCAGGGTTGATCTCCTTTAGGATTGAGTGGTTTGACTTCCTTGCTATCCAAGGGTCTCTCAAGACTTCTCCAGCACAATTTGAAAGCATCAGTTCTTTGGCACTCAACCTTCTTTATTGTCCAACTCTCACATTCATACACAATTACTGGAAAAACCATAGATAGACTAGATAGTCTTTGACTAGATAGACCTTTGTTGGCCAAGTGGTGTCACTGCTTTTTAATATGCTGTCTGGGTTTGTCATAATTTTTTTCCCAAGGAGCAAGTGTCTTAGTTTCATGGCTGCAGTCACCATCTGCAGTGATTTTGGAGCCCAATAAAATTAAGTCTGTCATTCTTTCCATTGTTTCCCCCATCTATTTGCCATAAAGTGATGGGACTGCTTGCCATGATCTTAGTTTTTTGAATGTTGAGTTTTAACCCAGCTTTTTCACTCCTTTTTTACCTTCATCAACAAGCTCTTTAGTTCCTCTTCATTCTGCCGTTAGGGTGATATCATCTGCATCTCTGAAGTTGGTATTTCTCCCTGCAATCTTGATTCCAGCTTGTGATTCATACAGCCTGGCATTTCACATGATGTACTCTGCATAAAAGTTAAATAAGTAAAGTGACAATATAAAGCCTGAGGTACTCCTTTCCCAATTTTGAACCAGTCTGTTGTCCCGTGAATGGTTCTAACTGTTCCTTCTAGACCTGCATACAGATTTCTCAGGAGGCAGTTAAGGTGATCTGGTGTTCCCACTTTTTAAGAATTTTCTGATTTGCTGCAGTCTACAGTTAAAGGCTTTAGTGTAGTCAATGAAGCAGAAGTAGATGTTTTTATAGAATTCTCTTGCTTTTTCTAAGATCCAAAAGATGTTATCAATTTGATCTCAGGTTCCGCTGTGTTTTCTAAATCCAGCTTGAACATCTGGGAGTTTTCAGTTCACACAATGTTGAAGCCTAGCTTGAAGGATTTTGAGTATTATCTTGCTAGTCTGTGAAATGAGCACAATTGTACTGTAGTTTGAATGCCATTTTGTACTTGCCTTTATCTGAAGCTGGACTTCAACCTTTCCTTATATTATTTTCCATATCACTTGTTTTAAAAGATTATAGATCAGTTCTTTGGTAGACTCAGTGTGGTTTTGTCACACTTTCTAGTAACATTAGGTTATGCATTCTGGGCTTCGTTGGTGGCTCAGATGGTAAAGAATCTGCCTGCAGTACTGAAGACCTATGTTTCATTCCTGGGTGGGGAAGATCCCCTGAGAAGGAGATGGCAACCCACTCCAGTATTTCTTGCCTGGAAAATCCCATGGACAGAGGAGCCTGGAGGGCTGCAGTCCATGGGGTCACAAAAAGTTGGACACAACTGAGTGACTAACACACATGCTTTCTGGGCAAGTCCTGCGTGACCAACACCGTGTTCTTCCTAGTACATCACATTAGGGGACACTCAATGTCCATTTGTCCATTTGAAGATCCCCTGGAGGAGGAAGTGGCAATCCACTCCAGTATTCATCCCTGGAGAAGTCTATGGACAGAGGAGTCTGGTGGCTTGCAGTCCATTGGATCACAAAGAGTTGGACATGACTGAGCGACTGAACATGAGCACATAGTTAATTTACAAGGTTGTGCTAGCTTCAGGTGTACAGCAAAGTGATCAGTTTCCTTTTCAGATTCTCTTCCATTATAATTTATTATAAGAAGCTGAATATAATTCCCTGTGCTATGCAATAGGTCCTTATTATTTATGTCAGGAATTTCTTTGAAATATGTAAATATCCTATGGTTCTTCATACATTCACCCTACATCTCACAGGCATGGATAATTCTTCCTTGAATCAGTTATGACTCTTGGTTGTTCTATATTTGTTAGTTAGCATTCTGCTATAGAGATTCCCTTTCCCTTCTCCTTCATTTATTTTTTTTAATGAACTTGTATGTGTACAATGTACAGGTATGAACCTGTACACTTTTATTTCATGAGTTAGAGGATATAATGCAAAATGTTTAGTGTATTTTGTTGTTCAAATTGTCCCATATTTGGTCAGTTAGGTGGCCCTCCAAAGTGGCTTCCATGCCCTTTTGATTACATCCTTACTTTTCTCAGGTTTTGGTCTAACAATTTGTTCCAAGCTCCTGTTGTAGTTTCTTACTGTTGCCCTAGAATTAGTCATTTCTCTAAGGAGCCCTAGTTTAATATATTTCTTTACCTTCAGGCTGAACTGCATTAATTAAATGAAAATGTAGCTCCTAAGCCTAGTAACTCAGGCTCAATAACATTATCATGAGCACTCTAAGGAACTTTACACTCAAAGATGTTTGACTGACTTTCACATAAGAATTTCAAGTTGACAGTACTATAAAATATCGTAATTTGTTAAATTGACTCAGCTCAGCTCAGCTCAGTCGCTCAGTCATGTCCAACTGTTTGCGAACCCATGGATTGCAGCACGCCAGGCCTCCCTGTCCATCATCAACTCCCGGAGTTTACTCAAACTCATGTCCATCGAGTCGGTGATGCCATCCAGCCATCTCATCCTCTGTCATCCCCTTCTCCTCCTGCCCTCAATCTTTCCCAACATCAGTGTCTTTTCAAATGAGTCAGCTCTTCACATCAGGTGGCCAAAGTATTGGAGTTTCAGCTTCAACATCAGTCCTTCCAATGAACATTCAGGACTGATCTCCTTTAGGATGGACTGGTTGGATCTCCTTTCAGTCCAAGGGACTCTCAAGAGTCTTCTCCAACACCACAGTTCAAAAGCCTCAATTCTTCTGTGCTCAGCTTTCTTTATAGTCCAACTCTCACAACCATACGTGACTACTGGAAAAATCATAGCCTTGACTAGACGGACCTTTGTTGGCAAAGTAATATCTTCGCTTTTTAATATGCTGTCTAGGTTGGTCATAACTTTTCTTTCAAGGAGTAAGCGTCTTTATATTTCATGGATACAGTCACCATCTGCAGTGATTTTAAAATCACTGCTAAATTGACTAATGCCCCCAAATTGCATTGTTCATTAATTGACCACATCAATTACATGTAAATATTATTCATTGTAACAAAAAAGATGTAACCTGATGATTCCACACTGCACTGTATAGATACATACTATCATATCATAGACACTCCTGATAAGTTTTTTCCCTTCTGGGAAAAAATGTAAATGAAGAGTAAGACATAGAAGTCATCAGTTCTTGTACTTGCTGTTACTTTGTGTATGTTAAAGCGATTCCAAGTCCCTATCAATAGTGTTTTCTTTTTAAAATCACAAACAATCAAATATGGTAAAGAATCTGGAACACTGCCTTGACCATTGTGGACTATTGTAGGAGATGGTTGTTCTCTGGCTGAATATCACATGGAAACTACTGTGAACTTATTAGAAGAAATAACTCTTACAGCACTAGTAGGAACCCAGTAGGAATACCTTCCTACTAACCAATCAGTGAACTAAAATGGATGGGAATGGGAGAGTTTAATTCAGATAACCATCATATCTACTACTGCAGCCAAAAATCCCTTAGAAGGAATGGAGTAGCACTCATAGTCAACAAAAGAGTCTGAAATGCAGTACTTGGCTTCAGTCTCAAAAATGACAGAATGATTTCCATTTGTTTCTAAGGCAAACCATTCAACAACACAGTAATCCAAGTCTATGCCCCAACCACAAATGCTGAAGAAGCTGAAGTCGAACAGCTCTATGAAGATGTACAAGACCTGCTAGAACTAACACCAAAATGAGATGCCCTTTTCATTATAGGGGAAAGGGAAAGCGAAAATTGCTCAGTTGTGCCTAACTCTTTGCGACCCCATAGACTATACCCTCTATGGAATTCTCCAGGCCAGAATACTGGAGTGGGTAACCTTTCCCTTCTCCACTGGATCTTCCTGACCCAGGAATCGAACCAGGATCTCCTGCATTGCAGATGGATTCTCTACCAACTAATCTATGAGGGAAGCCATCATAGGGACTGAAATGCAAGAGTAGGAAGTCAAGAGATACCTGGAATAACAGGCAAGTTTGGCCTCGGGGTACAGAATGAAGCAGGCAAAGGCTAATAGAGTTTTGTCAAGAGAATGCACTGGTCATAGCAAACACCCTCTTCCAACAACACAAAAGAAGACTCTACACATGGATATCACCAGATGGTCAATACTGAAATCAGGTTGATTATATTCTTTGTAGCCAAAGATGGAGACGCTCTATAGAGTCAGCAAAAACAAGACTGGAAGCCGATTGTGGCTCAGATCATGAGCTCCTTATTCCCAAATTCAGACTTAAATAGAAGAAAGTAGGGAACACCACTAGACCATTCAGGTATGATCTAAATAAAATTCCTTCTGATTATATAGTGGAAGTGACAAATAGATTCAAGGGATTAAATCTGATGAGAGAATGCCGGAAGAACTCTGGACAGAGGCTTGTAACATTGTACAGGAGGCAGAAATCTAAACCATCCCCAAGAAAAAGAAATGCAGAAAGGCAAAATGTCTGAGGAGGCCTTAAAAACAGCTGAGGAAAAAGAGAGTGTAAAACAAAGAAGAAAGGGAAAGATAGACCCATCTGAATGCAGAGTTCCAAAGAATAGCAAGGAGAGATAAGAAAGAATTCTTAAGTGATCAATGTGAAGAAATAGAAGAAAACAATAGAATGGGAAAGACTAGGGATCTCCTTAAGAAAATTAGAGATACCAGGGAATGTTTCAGGCAAAGATGGGCTCAATAAAGAAGAGAAGTGGTATGGACCTAACAGAAGCAGAAGAGATTAAGGAGAGGTGGCAAGAATACACAGAAGAGTTGTACAAAAAAGGTCTTAATGACCTGGATAACCATCATGGTGTGATCACCCACCCAAAGCCAGACTTCCCGGAGTGTGAAATCAAGTGGGCCTTAGGAAGCATCACTATGAACAAAGCTAGTGGAGATGGTGGAAACTGCTTGCCATTGCAGGACGCATAGAGATGGGGTCCAATCCCTGGGTTGGGAAGGTCCCCTGGAGGAGGGCATAGCAATCCACTTCTGTATTCTTGCCTGGAGAATTCCAGGGACAGAGGAGCCTGGCGGGTGACAGTCCATAGGGTTGCAAAGAGCCGGACACAAGTGAATTGGCTTAGCACACTATGCATGTAAAATAGACAACTAATGAGAGCTACTGTGCAGCTCAGGGAACCCCACTCAGTGTTCTGTGGTGACTTACACGGGAAGGAAATCCAAAAGAGGGGAGATATATGTGTACGTATAACTGACTCATTTTGCTGTACAGTAGAAACTAACAGAACATTATAAAGCAACTCTACTCCAATTAAAATTAATGTAAAAAATACATACTCTACCATTTTAACAGAAATGATTAAAATATAAATTGGAGCATTTCTCAAAAAGAAATAGTAGTTGAATATAAAGCAGAAGTAAGAACTCTCTGAGCTCTCACCCCCTTGTCCTCCAGTCTGGGCCAGCTCTGAAAGCTTGGACTTCCAGCTCTGCCCCTTTCTGCGTGTGCCGTTCGGACAAGTGTCTTGACCTCCATTTGCCTCCATGTTCTCATCTTTAAAATGGGCATCCTAGCAGTTCATCTCCCCTCATAACATTGCTGTGAGGCTTAGATAAGTAGACTTGTATTGATAACTCACCACCGAGCTTGGAACGTGGTAAGCTCCAGTAACTATGAGTATGCACACCGCACACACACCAGCACCCATGCCAAGGCTCTCCTGGGGCACTCTGCTCTTTGAAGCCTGTTTCGGCTCTTGTCCTAACACTAAAAATAGCTGAAAGGTCAGCTGATTGCTGAGGTCAGAGGTGGGAACTAAATTAGCGGCTGGGGGCTTGGAAATATTTCAGGGCCGAGGGTAAACGTTGGTGGAATGGAGTTCCTTCTCTTGGGTCCCTGAGACTCTGAGACTCTTGGAGGGTCCAGTTACTTCCTCACCAGTGGGTCAGCTGGCTTCTGAGAGGACATAGAAGTGAGGGGAGCCAGGCCTAGGGACACAAGGATCACAGGACTCATGAAGATGAAAGCCTCTGAAGATGAAAGGACAGTAAGCAGGAAGGAGGACCAGGGTACCAAATGTCAGGCTTTTAGCAGAAGTGGAAAGATGCTGTCAATGATGTTAATTCTGACTGTAAGCTTGTAAACTCTTACTCATCAGCCTCAAATGTACAATCAGGCAGATGCCAGGGTTACTATGTAGGGTTACTCTGCGAGGGCAAAGTCTCAGGGATGCTGTTAAAGCTCTTTTAAGAGGCTCCCCACCCACGAATATTCTGTAGGACGAAGAATAAGAGATGTGGCACGCAGTTTGGTCAGGGGCTGCCTTCAGCCACTGGCCAAGCCCTTCTGGTTTGTCCTGTGTATCTTCTTGGGATGCTTTGCAATCGATTGTGTGCCTAAGGAGACCACTCCTGGGATGCGAGAACCTCAGATGCGTGAAGGATATCCGGATTTTGATGTTCAGGCAGTTCTGCAATCCGTGAGCAGTGCAGGTCATGTTTGGTCATCCATCGTCATTTCATATCTATGTTTCTATTTGTTTGCTTCGCTTGGACTTGTTACACTTCAATGTATTTTGTTGTGGTTACTTAGCTCCCTTAATCTGGCCCCAACATCTCCAACACGGTAAAAATAATTAAAGTCAAATATTGTCTCTCTTCTGGAAGAAAAATGATACCCAGGAATTTTTCACTGAGCAAATGGCTACCATGTCTACCTTGATGCTGCCTGCATTTTAGAATAACTATTACCTTCACCTCCCATAATAGGAAGAAAATGAACACTTTGATTTCTGTGGTGGATACATTGAAAGGTTTCCAATTCCACAATGCTGAATTGTTCAAATGGCGTGCCCCGTGAATGATCTTGTGTCAGTAACACAAAATGAAAAGCCCCACAGGCAATTGCTTTTCCTAATTCTGTTTGATTTTCTGAGAACAGATATCATTATTCAAAGCACATATGAAATCCTGCACCTGGGCATTTAAATTTGGGATTGAATCTCCCACAGACCTGAGCTTGAAAAAAGGCTTCAGGGAATTAGCGTTTTCCCAGCAGTGGATTTAATAACCCTGAAAAAGCGTTTGTGAGCCCTGCTGTCAGTCACAGAGCTCAGTTGTTTTAAAGTGCCGGACAAGGGAAGTAGATTTGATTAAGGAGATTTCTATTCCCCAACAAGGTATTTTGAAAATTGTAATAGATGTAAAGATGAATCACAGGTTACAAGATGATTTATAAGGTTTCTGTGAAGTTTGTCTTCTGGTTTATGGTATTTGGCACGCCATGTAAGCAGTGCCAGAAAAAAAAAAAAGTCTTAGCTTCTTGCTTTGGAAAAATACCAATCTGTGTGAAATCTAGAAAGGAAACTCTCTTCAGTAATCATTATGCTCTTTCTTATACATCATTCATTCATTAATTCTTTTTCTTCTTTTTTAAATTATGAAAATATGATAATTGACAGGAGACTTGGAAAACATAGATCAATGTTACGTATGTGTGTTAAGCTGCTTCCGTTGTGTCTGACTCTTTGTGACCCTATGAACTGTAGCCCATTCGGCCCCTCTGTCCATAGGATTCTCCAGCAAGAGTCCTGGAGTGGGTTGCCATCCCTCCTCCAGGGAATCTTCCTGATCCAGGAATCGAACCTGAGTCTCTGATGTCTCCTGCATTGGCATGCAGTTTCTTTATAGCACCATATAGCAGCACCATATAGTTTCACTATATATTACAATTGTTTAAGTAGATAAATTAAGGTTTTTTGGTTGGGGTTTCAATATCAAACTCTCAGAAATTAATAGAATGAATGCACAGAGAAGAAGAACACAGTAGACCTGAAAAGCATGGCATAGTTAAGGTTTATACAGTTTTCACACAACAGTCGGATACAAATTCTGTTCAAGTTCCTATAGACTATAAACTGGGCGACAGTGGAACATTCATTCTGCGTTTGGGTTTCATTGCTACTTTCCATGTTAGGTACAGAGCTCTTGCACGTGGTGGCTCTTGGGAGAATTTTGTAAGACAGATTGAGCATCTTCCTCTGGTATTTCTCTTTCCCTTGTTCCAGGATCATGTGTCCGTATCCTCATCTACCTGCAGGACCAGCAGATCAGCGCATCAGTAAGGTGATAGCACCTGCAGTGTAGGCATGGGGTGGAGGCGTGAGTATGACAGAGGCAGGCAGGAGGGGGCTGCCACTGAGCTGTCCTACTTTGCCATCCAGCTGTGATTGCACACGGGACAAAGTTGTGATTCCTTCAGGCCATATTGACCCTATCTTCATGTATTAAGGGAATATAAGCAGTAGAGCTTCTGGGTTTTCTAGAATGATTGCTTTGAATTGACACTGGAAATCTTAGCTGTGTACCTTCTGTGTCCTTTTAAATTTATAATCACCGCCATTGTGACTATAAATTCTTGTGAAAGAATAGCAAGTGTTTGTTGACTATCTACCATGTGCCAGGTATGTTCTATGTACTGGAGATATAACTGTGGGGTGCAGACAACAGAGGATGAGATGGTTGGATGGCATCACTGACTCAATGGACATGGGTTTGGGTGAACTCTGGGAGTTGGTGATGGACAGGGAGGCCTGGCGTGCTGCGGCTCATGGGGTTGCAAAGAGTTGGACACAACTGAGCGACTGAACTGAACTGAGCTGAAAAAATCATAGACTTGGTCCTCATTGTCATGCTATGGAGAAACCAGTTTAGTGGGAAGGAAGCCAGTGAATAAAGCACAACAAAAATGTGTAATTACAGACTGTGGAGGGCACAGCTCTCTGAGAAGAAAAGCTCAGCCTGCATTGAGTGATTGGGCTGCGAGCGGTGGGGATCAGGGAAGTCTTCTCTAGATGTGAATCGATGCAGTGACCTGAGGAAGGAGTGGGTACTGGCCAGACGAAGAGTTGAGCCCCACAAGGCGGAAGACTCTGCGTGAGGACAGATTGCCACACCAGTGAAGGCTCCAGGTGCTGCTGGTGGCCCCTCTGTACTTCTTGGCATCCACCGTACCACTGCATGCCCGGCTTCCTACAGCAAGCTTCTGCAACTCTCCATCTGAGCGCTTCTCTAGCACGTTCATCCTGTGCAATGCAGAGCAGATGGGAAGTCCTGGATACGGGAGATCCCTAAGTAGCTGTTAGCTGCCAGTGACAAGAGTTGGAGTATAAATGCCCCGGCTCCCTCATCCCTCAGGTGGGTAACTCTGAAGCATCCCAGACTCCATCTCCTAAAAGTTCCCAGTGGGACCAAGCCCCTGTCATCTGCAGGGGTAACTTGTTTACAAACACATCCTGCACCACTCTTTTTCTCATCCTCATATCACACTCCCACTCCCCACCCAGTACTGCCTCACAAGTAGACTACTTGTCCTTGAATCCTGGTCTGCCCCTCGGGTAGCCCAACAGAAGCCAGGGAGGGAGGAGGAGGCTGAAAGGAAGGCAGAGGTCAGAGCATGGAGGCCTGGGGTTCTCAAATATGGCCATGGAACCCCAGTATTGTCTGAGACCCTTTCAGGAAGTATGACAAGTCAAATCAAGTTTCCATAACAGGGCTAAGATGGTATTTGCCTTTTTCACCATCTTGATATGTCACTGTCAAAATGCAAATCAAGGGTGGGTAGAAAAGATATCCCATGCTCTTGATTGAAAGAATTAATATTGTTAAAATGGCCACCCTACTGAAAGCAACCTACAAATTTAATGCAATAACTCAAGTTACTCAAGAGTGGGTAAAACCACTGTGGCATTAGCATGAATCAAGGCTGCGCCAGGAGTCACTGTATTCTCCATCACCATCACGTGCATCTTTATTGCATCTGTATATATACAGACTTCCCTGATGGCTCAGCAGGTTAGGAATCCGCCTGCAAGGCAGAAAACACAGGAGACACGGGTTCAGTGCCTGGGTTGGGAAGATTGGCCAACCTTGGGAGAAGGAAATAGCAACCTACTTCAGTATTCTTGCCTGAAAAATTCCATGGACAGAAGATCCTGACGGACTACAGTCCATGGGGTCACAAAGAGTTGGACATGACTGTGTGACTGATCACAGCACATACATATTGAAACATATATTTTATTATATATTTATGAATTTTACTTCATATATAAGAATATATATATAAGTTTAACTTTAAAATACCCTTGATGAAGCTATAGAAATCACTTGTTGTTTAGTCTCTGAGTTGGGTCCAATTTGTGACACCATGGAGTGTAACCCACCGGGCTCCTCTGTCTATGGGAATAGACAGTGGTTGCCATTTCCTTCTCCAATAAAAATGATTACTTCTTACTAAATCTCTCCTCTTGAATATAGTTTAAAAATTTCTGTGTAACAGAATGGGAAATACCCATAAAGTGCGCTGTATTCTCTAATAATTGTCTTGAGTTATGAGCTGAACTAGCCTCATGCTTCACAAAGCACTGGTTTTACTTAAGAGGATGACCGACAGATGATCAAACTATGATAATTCGGACTTAAATAGCTGCCAGATATTTTCTCAAAATGAACTAAGTAATATTATTTGTTGCCAATGAAAAAAACTGAGCTTCCAAGTGAAAACTAGCATTCTGGAAAACTTCTGTCATAGGTTAGGTTGAGAATTTCCTTAGTACCTCAAAACTTTTTTTGATGAGATGGGTGGTGATATTGAGATGTGGTTTTGTGATATTGTGTAAATATGCTGTTACAACATTTGGAAGATCTGCCTAACTCAGCCAGTGTTTTCCAAATGACCGATGCCTGATGCTTCAACATCATGAATGTATGCGAAGATCCATTCAGAGAGCAAGACAGTACAATGGATTTTAATATAATAGAAAATGGAAAGGTCACTGACATGAGTTTGTATTTCATTGCAACTTGTTGTTGATCAGTTGCTAAGTTGTGTCTGACTCTTTGTGACCCCATATACTGCAGCACACCAGGCTTCCCTGTCCTTCACTATCTCCTGGAGTTTGCTCAAACTCATGTCCATTGAGTCAGTGAGGGTATCTAACCATTTCATCCTCTGTTGCCCCCTTCCCCTCGTGCCCTCAATCTTTCCCAGCAATCCAGTGCAATTAACTGTTAAGAATGAATAGCATTGAAACTTGTATATTACCATATGTGAAATAGATCCAAGCTCGATGCATGAAACAGGGCACTCAAAGCCACTGGGACAACCCTGAGGGATGGGATGGGGAGGGAGGAGGGAGGGGGGTTCAGGATGGGGGACACATGTACACCCAGGGTCGATTCATGTCAATGTATGGCAAAAACCACTACAATATTGTAAAGTAATTAGCCTCCAATTAAAATAATTTAATTAAAAAAAAAAGAAATGACCACATGCTGAGATTTGGTGCAATGTCAAAAAAAAAAAAAAAATCTATAGTGGTCTGAACTGCCATTTAAATCCTCCTGTCTTCCAACTGCATGTCTGTGTGAGGCCCACTTGTCTTCAGATTTATCAACATAATATATCACAACAGATTGAATGCAGATGTGAGAATCTGGTTGTCTTCCATTAAGTCAGGCACTGAAGAAATTGGAAACAATGTAGAGCAGTGCCGCTCATTTCACTAAAAATGATTTGTTTGGGAAAATAGAATTAGTCTTCATAAATTGATTTGTGTTATTCATATGGGTTATTTTTATATTAATTTTATTAACATATAATGGCTTTATTATTGTTACTTTAAAATGCATTCAAATTAAAATAACATCTTCTGAGTTCACATGGTTTCTTTTGGTTTTTTTTGGCTGTCCTGGGTTTTCGATGCAGTGTGTGGACTTAGTTGCTCCATGGCTGTGGGCTCATGGTTCCCCAACTGGGGATTAAACCTGTGTCCCCTACATTTGGAGGGGAACTCTTTACCCCTGCACCACCAAGAAGTCCCCCAGTTTGCATTTCTTTTGTTTTTCTCTTTCATTTTTAGTTTTTAAATTATGAAAGTATGATAACACATTTACAAGAGACCTAGAAAATACAGAACAAGGTTTCATATAGTTCCACTATATATTACAATTATTTAAGTGCATAAATTAAGATTTTTAATATCAAACTCTCAAAAATTAATAGAATGAATATGCATAGAAGTAGAAAGATATAGTACACCTGTAAAGCACCATGAACCAATTCAACATAATCAAGATTTACACAATTTTCACAAAATAGTTGGATACAAATTCTATTCCAATTCCCATAGACTATAAACTAGGAGATACTGGAACATATCCAGGGACATAAAACAAGGTGCAAAAATTTCATGGTCTAAAGGTATTGGACTCTTACAGAATCTGTTTTCTTATCCCTGTGGAATTATGTTAGAAATCAATATCAAAAGATATTTGAAAATAACCCACATATTTTCAAGTGCAACATGACATTTTATCAACAGAGAGCTTTGATTTAGTCACTGAAAGCCTCAATAAAGTTAGAAGACTGGAAAAATACAGAGGATGGTTGCAGAGAAGAAAGCACTTAAATGAGAAATTAATTCAAAATGAGAAATTAATATCAAACATACTTTAAAAAAATCCCATGTATTTGGAAATTTAATGTCCACTTTTAAATGATGGGTATATCTAAGAAGCCATACAAGGATAATTAGAAACCATTTGTAATAGAATAAAAATGAAAAGAGAATTTACCAGAATCTGTTACATTTCTAATATGATTAGCAGCAGCAGCAGTTACATTACTAATATGGTAAGTGTTGATAGATGCAGCTCACAGCCATAAAAATTCTTTGAAGTCCTTGATATCTTTTACAAGCAAGTGTAAAGGGATCCCTTGATTAAAAAGTTTGGGAAATGCTGATGTGAAGCCTTGCCTGTTGCAGGATTTTAAATATTCTCATGGATTCGGTGGGGAGCCACTGAAGAGTTTTAAGCAGATAAGTTCCAAGTTGAAGCAGATCTTGAAACTCATTAACCTTGAATGTGTGTTTGTGTGTGATTAAAATGCTAACAACTTCTGCAGCTCTGGGAGGTGAAGGGATGCTAATGGGGCATTTGCAATCTGTTCCATCAATCCTTATAGCGAGACACCTACACCAGCAGGTGCACTCGGGGGTCCAGCTTCCTGCTAAGTAGGCTTCCTTTCTTGACTTCAACAAACTGTCCACGAGTCACTGAGACATGCAAAAAGCATTCAATTCGTCACAAGCCACTTAACAGATACCCGCAAGGCACATTGTGGTGCGGGCCAAAGGAACAAACCGAAAAGACTAAACAAGTCCTTGCATCCTTGCCAAGTCTGGGGTCTGAGAGGGGATGGCTGAATCTGCTCTCCCTGATCCCTCCCCAATCTAACTTGCTTTGACCTCACAATGCTGTATTACCCTACATTCCTCCTGACTTTTCTCTTTGCTCTCTGGAGTGTGGGTACTGGTTGAGCCCATGGAGGGTGAGAAGAAAGATTTAAATCAGAGGAACCAGAGAGTGAGGAGGGAAAAAAAAAGGAAAAAAAAAAAAAAAGGAGAAAATGACATTCTAGGGACTTCCCTGGCAGTACATTGGTTAAGACTTTGCCTTCCAATGCCGAGGCTGCAGGTTCGATCCCTGGTCATGGAGGTAATTTCCCACATACCTCACAGCCAAAATAAAATAATAAAATAAAACAAAATCAGAAACAGTATTGTAACAGATTCAATAAAGACTTTAAAAATGGTGCAAAAAAAAAAATCTTAAAGCAAAAAGAGAGAGAGAGAAAGGCAGTCTAGCTTGAGTCCATCATTCCCAATGTGTTAGAAGTCTGTGTTCACGCTCCCAAGCTGGCCTGGCTGCTCTGACTCCATAGGGGGTTCCTTGGGAGTTTAGAAAACAGGGCTAAATGAGGTGAGTAAGGAAGAGAGCATTTGTCTTGCAGAGCAGAGGTCAGGCCTCTGCAGTTCATCCAGGCAGCAGCGGGAGAAGAGAGGGAATTGTAACATGGCCAAAGTCACACAGAAGTGAAGGCTAAGGTTGAGGATGACAGTGTGGATGGGAAACAAGGGAGCGTGTGCACAGAACCCCACTCCTGACAGCACACGCAGAGCCTCCGCACCTCTGCCCACCATGCTTCATACCTGGAGGGGCTTCCCTTCTGCCTCAGCTTCTTTCATGGGGGCCAGATGGCTCCCCTGGAAAGGATCCATCCCTTTCTGCACTGTGTTTCCAAAACCCTTTCTGGGATAAGTAACAGGTTGCTTTTTTCAGAGTGTGGGTAGTACATGTTGCTGTTAGTTGTTCAGTTGCTCAGGCCTGTCTGACTCTTTGTGACCCCCTGGACTGCAGCACGCCAGGCTTCCCTGTCACTCACTATCTCCCAGAGTTTGCTCAAACCTATGTCCATTGGGTCAATGATATCCTCCAACCATCTCATCCTCTGTCGTCGCCTTCTCCTCCTGCCCTCAATCTTTCCCAGCATCGGGGTCTTTTCCAGTGAATTGGCCTCTTTGCAGCTGGTGGCCAAACTATTGGAGCTTCAGCTTCAGCATCCATCCTTCCAATGAATATTCATAGTTGATTTCCATTAGGATCGACTGGTTTTGATCTCCTTGCTCTTCAAAGGACTTTCAAGAGTCTTCTCCAACACCACAGTTGGAAAGCACCAATTCTTCAATGCTCAGCCTTCTTTATGGTCCACCTCTCATATCCGTACATGATCATTGGAAAAACCATAGCTTTGACTATAGCAGACGGGAAGCAGATCAATGTCCATGGTCCCCAGGAAGGAACGTACGAATGGTACGTGAGAGTTGGGCTCCTGCCTCTGAGAGAGAACTGGTTATAGTGAGGCATGGGTGTCCTGGAGAAGGTTTTCACTGGGAGCACAGGACTTACACTCTTGTCCATGGGAAGTCGCCACCTCCAGCCAGGCTCCAGCTTGGTCTCTGCAGCCTGGGAGCTGTTCCCTTTCTCTATTTCAGGAGTGTGGCTGAACTCCTGGCACTACCTTGCAGCCCTGCTATCAGAGTAGAAGTGTGAAACTTCCAATGCGTTTTTCTGAAATCCATTCCTTTCTTTCTGGTCCCTTTGCAAAAAGAGGAAAGTCCCCAGAGAAATGTTTCTGATTCGAGTTTGCCTCTCCAACTCCTTTCCAGGCTTCATGATAGGAAAAGGGCTCATTAGCTCTGGTGGTATCCACAATATTGGCAATTTGAGCAAAATGACCTGGTTTTGGAGATTTTGCTTGATGCTTGGGAAGATTGAAGATGGCAGGAGAATGGGATGACAGACGATGAAATAGCTGGATGCCATCACTGACTCAGTGAACATGAGTTTGAGCAAACTCTGGGAGATGATGAAGGACAGGGAAGCCTCAGATGCTGGGTTGGAAAGGGTTGGACATGACTTTGCGACTGTATCATACTGAAAATATTCAGAAGATCTTCTCCAAAACAGACTGTATTCCTTTGGCTCAAACCTTTCTGTGTCCTAATGTGAAGGGATTGTTAAGTCAGGAAAACAATTCCTTCTCCTTCCCTTCTGTCTGGCTGCAAGATTCTACCTCTGACAATTTCCTCAAACGTCTTTCCTCCTGTCCCTTCCTGCCAAGACAGCCCTGCTGCAGATCATCACCATCGACAATCTGGGAGATTGCTATAGCATCTCAGCGGATCTCTAGTCTCCCGCATACTGCTTTTCTCTCCTCTGTCTGCTTATGTTACCCCCATCTCTGTCTCCCTCCCCATGCTTTGTGTCTTCCCACTGCCTGAAAAATGAAGCCTGGACTGCTGAACTGGGAGATCACAGAAGACACTGTGGATGCTCATCCAATAACCACGTGCCTCCCCACATTTCCCAGCTTCCCTTGCGGTTAAGCGAGAGACCATGCAGCCAGGATTTGATCAGTGGG
>NW_011495002.1:552663-553720 GCF_000754665.1 Bison bison bison | reverse complement strand
CCAGGATTGTATCAGTGGGAGATGGATGAAAGGGCTAGAAGCCACTTCCAGACCTGGCCCTTAAACACATCCCATCGGATCCTCCAGTGTTCTCCTGTCCTACTGGGACGACTTCACAGCTGTGTATGTGTCGTGGGTCGTATGGAGCTTCCCACGTGGCTCTAGTAATAAAGAACCCACCTGCCAATGCAGGGAATGCAAGAGACATGGGTTTGATCCCTGGGTTGGGAAGCTTCCCTGGAGGAGGAAAATGGCAACCCACTTCGATATTCTTGCCTGAGAAATTCCATGCACAAGAGGAGGCTGGCAGACTACAGGCCATGGGGTCGCAGAGTTGGACACAACTGAGTGACTGAGCACACAAAGCACATATGAGTTGCACTGTTTCTCTTAAGGGCTGTGTTGAAGGCCTAACTCTGAGCACCTTTGACAATGGTCTTATCTGGACCAGAGTCTCCACAGTTGGAATCAAGTTACTATGAGGTGACTGGAACAAGCCCTAATCCAGTATGACTGGTGTCCTTATAGGAAGAGGGACATTTAGACACAGTCACACCCAGAGGAAAGAAGGCCATGTGGAAGTGAAGGTGGGGGGACTTCCCTGGCTGCCCAGTGGGTAAGACTCTGTGCTTCCACTGCAGGGAACTAAGATCTCAGATGCTGTGTATTGTGGCTAAAAAAAAAAAAAAAAATTAATTGGAGGTAGGGGATGGGATTATGCTGTCAAAAACCAAGGAACATTGGAGGGCACCAGAATCTGAAAGGGGCAAGGAAAGATTCTTCCCTACAGGCTGAGAAGTGAGTATGGTCCCGCCACACCTCGATTTCAGACTTCTAGCCTCCAGAACTCTGAGACAACACATCTCTATGTGCATATGTCAACACATCTCTGTGAATTTTCGTGACACTTTTATTTTTTTATCTCACTGCACAACATGTGGAATCTTAGTTCCCTGACCAGGGATTGAACCTGTGCCCCTGCAGCAGAAGTGCAGAGTCTTAACCATTGGACCTCCAGGGAAGTCCCTCGTGATACTTCTTCATGGCAATCCTAGCA
>NW_011495002.1:540393-552563 GCF_000754665.1 Bison bison bison | reverse complement strand
AGTAGTTTGTGGATGGAGGAGGCTGCCTGGCCTGCTTCAGACTGTGTGAATGAGGAATGAACCTTGACTGAGATCATCCATGGAGGTTTAAGACTTTATTTGCTATCGCAGCATTTCTTGGCTTATCCAGACATTTAAGCACATGAGTAGACCCTGGTTGACCTTTTCAGCATCATCTCTTTGTCACCTGATTTTTCAGTGATATATTTTATGCCTTTGGGATTTAAACCCTTTTTGTCTAAAACGTTCCTCCTTTTTTTGGTTTTAATCAGGAGAAATCATATCCTCTTAATGCCCAGCTTTAAAGCCCATCACTTTCTTTGGAGACATGTTAGTTGTATCAGTTACCTATTGCCAACAGAGTGCTGCGTAACAAATGACCCTAGAACACAGTAACATTTAATAACATACTTCCGTGGGTATGCTTGGTATTGGCTGACCTAGTCTAGGCTCGCGTGTGCTTGCCTTTCAGCTGTGACTTAAGTCCAGGACTGTGTCACATGTTTTTCATCCTCCTTGGGCCAGCATCACTTACCCAAGACATGTTTTTCTTATAGTGATGGCAGAAGCATGAAAGGGTAAGCCCATCTGTGTAACCACATTTTAACTTTCTACACATGTCTTATCCACTAACATCCTTTTTTCCAAATTAAGTCCCATGGCCCAAGCCCAACAAATATGGGATGTGGAAAGTATCCTTTGCTTGTGGAGATAGGTGTGCATGTGTGACTATTACTGAGTGGTCATCTGATCTAACCTATCATTTAATTCTAAATATCTATTTTTCTCTCTGGTAAAGTGGGGACAACAGTAACTACGTCACTGTGTTGTGGTCAAAAATTAAATGAGACGTTGTAATGTGATGTGCACAGGGCAAGAGGATTTCCTGAGAGGGTAGCTGTTGTCATCATCAAAGGGACCATTGCAGACTCTGGGCAGGAAGGGATGTTAACACATCATTTTAACACTTTCGAGTGTGGAGAAGAGTTGCAGAAAGAGTACAAAGAACTTTTGTATGTACTTCACTCAAATTCACTGGCCCTTAACATTCTGCCACATTTGCTTTTCCCACACCATTTCAGACTTAGTTTGCAGATAGCATGCCCCCACGTTTTTATGAAGTTTCTCTTGGCCTGGATTAGGGTGCCGCTGATGGGTCTTTTTTTTTTTTTTAATTTTTACTTTTTGGCTGTACCACTTGGCATGCAGGATTTTAGCTCCCCAACCAGAGATTGAACTCGCACCTGCTGCATTGGAAGCACGGAGTCTTAACCACCAGGGAAGCCCTTATAGCTGGGTCTTTATAGAAGGAATCTACAGTGGGAACTGAGAGTTTCCACTCATCAGCTCAGGAACTGAAATGGGAGAGGCTTCTGTGTGGTGCCTTTGAACACTGCCATCCCCTTGTTTTTTAGACAAAAGCTCAGATGTTGACTTCGATCATTTGATGAAAGAAAAAACATCCACTCTCACATAAATATAAATCCAGCAGGCAAAACTAGTCGGCGAGTGTGTCTTTGGTCAGTGGGCTCTGGGCCTCTTGATTTGTTCAAAAGGATCCATGTGGTCACATGTGGATGGGACTTTCCTAGCGACTTGTTCTAACCCACAGCCCTGATCATGTTGCTCATCTGATGAAATGCTTCAAAGACTTCAAACTCACAGAAATAGAGGGAGGAAATGTGGTTGGCAGGGGCTGGGCGTGGGGGAACTGGGGAGAAATTGGTCAAAGGTTGAGAACTTCCAGTTATAAGAAAAGTCCTGGAGACCCAAAGTGCAGCACGGTGACTCTAGTTAATAAAACTCCAGGGTCTTCTTGCAGTTGGCTAAGAAAGTAGATCTTAAGTGTTCTCACCACACACAAACACACACACATGCTCACCACACACACACTCACCCAGACTCACCACGCACACTCACACACACTCAGAACACACACACAACCATACATATACCCACCACACATGCTCACACACACCACACATACACACTCACACACACACCCACCCACCCAAAGGTAACTATGTGAGGTGATGGGTGCTTGATTGTGGCAATCATTTTGCAATGTATATCATGTTGCATACCTGAAATATATACACTTTCTATTTGTCAATGATACTTCAATAATGCTGATAAAAAAGCCTTCCCAATAAGGTAGGTATAGATGAACTTATTTGCAAGACAGAAATAGAGACAAAGATGTAGAGAACAAAAGTATGGACATGAAGGGGAGAAGGGGAAAGCGGGTGGGAGGAACTGAGACACTGGGACTGACACATACACGTTACTGATGAGTGAGTGCTCGCTCACTCCCTGGGGTCTGGCTCTTTGCGACCCCGTGACTGTAGCCCACGAAGCTCCTCTGTCCATGAGTGAGTGCTCACTCACTCCCTGGAGTCTGGCTCTTTGCGACCCCGTGGACTGTAGCCCACGAAGCTCCTCTGTCCATGAGTGAGTGCTCACTCACTCCCTGGGGTCTGACTCTTTGTGACCCCGTGGACTGTAGCCCACGAAGCTCCTCTGTCCATGGGATTCTCTAGGCAAGAATACTGGAGTGGGTTGCCATTTCCTCCTCCAGGGGCTCTTCCCCATCCAGGGATTGAATGTGAGACTCCTGTGTCCTCTGCATTGCAGGCAGATTCTTTACTGCTGAGCCACCCCGACTGGGTAAAGCCCATACACTATTGATACTATGCATAAAGTAGATAACTAATGAGAACCTACTGTATGGCACGGGGAGCTCTACTTGGTGCCCTGTGTTGACCTAAATGGAAAGGAAATCCAAAAAAGAAGGGATATATCTATATGTATAGCTGATTCACTTTGTTGTACAGCAGAAACTAATGCAACATTTTAAAGCAGCTGTATGTGTGTGTGTTAGTTGCTTAGTTGTGTCTGACTCTTTGTGACCCCATGGACTACAGCCCACCAGGCTCCCCTGTCCCTGAGATTCTCCAGGCAAGAAAACTGGAGTGGGTTGCCAATTTCTCCTCCAGGGTATCTTCCTGACCCAGGGATCAAACGCACATCTCCTGCATTGCAGGTGGGTTCTTTAGCATCTGAGTCACCAGGGAGGTCCGGGAAGCCCCCAGTAAATCAGCTATACTCCAATAATAATAAGTTAAAAAGTCTTCCCACTCACCAAAGGATGGAGGGAAAGTCCCGATGTGGAGTGCCACCAGGGGGCTTTCCGTGTCCCAGTCCTGCACACCCTTTTCTTCACGTGTCTTTGTGTTTACACAGGCTGGCCTTCATACGTGGAGTTTCTTTTTCTTCATTTTCCATCTGGAATGCTTGTCCCTTCCCTTGTAGAGTCCACCAAACCATTACTTCCTTTGTGAGACCTTCACCAGCTCCAGGCAGGATCACGTCTCCATGACCAAGGACTCCCAGTTGATGGGGAACCTGGCTGCCTGCACCGCCTCCCTCTCCAGGGCACAACACTGGCCAAAGATGCCTTCTCATCTTCCCGTCTTCCAAGCTGTGCCTGACACAGAGTAGACAGGCAATGCATTGCAGAAATACTACATGGACAGATGCTGCAAGATAGACTCTCAAAAATAAAAATCCATGAGTTTTTATGTAGCGGGAGGGTTTACATTGCTTCCTCAGCTATCAGCTAAGTGATATGAGTGTCAGAGAGAAACAGTGATCCACTGTGGCCATAGCTTCTGTATGGCTAATGAAGAAGTGGGGTTTCATGTAGGAATTCCTTTCCAACACTTCTTAGAAATTTTCTAAGTTTTCCCCAAATCCTGAATCCTGAGGATATAATCAGACAAGCAATTGAGAAAAGGGGAAAAACAATAATTCTCCTATGAAAATGAAGGGCTTCCCTGGTGTCTCAGCGGTAAAGAATCCTCCTGCCAATGCAGGAGACTTGAGTTCGATTTCTAGGTCGGGAAAATCCCCTGGAGTAGGAAACGGCAACCCGCTCCAGTATTCTTGCCTGGAAAATTCCATGGACAGAGGAGCCTGGCGGGCTGCAGTCCATGGGGTCACAAAGAGTTGGACATGACTGAGCAACTGAGCATTTAAGAATGGAAGCTTAATCATCAACCTGGAGATGTGACTGGTTAGGAGTCCATGATGTCAGGTCAAAAGCAAGAGTAGGAAGCAATGACAAACCTCAGGGTCAGGACATTTCAGGAAACAATGACAAGAGTGCTCAGGATGGAAGCGGTCCCAGCACACTCAGTCTGTCTTGTTTGTAGCTGTTGTGCGTAGGCTTTCATGGTCCTGTCTCCTGCTAATGGTGAATCTTTCTTGCTAATAAAAGAAATACTAATAAGTCCATATGCATAGTGTATTTTATGCAAATGTTGTGAGTGGGGTTACAGGAAATAGCAAGGGACTTCCCTGATGGTCCAAACAGTTAAGAATTTGCCTGCCAATTCAGGGGACACGGGTTCCATCCCTTCTCAGGAAGATCCCACATGCTGCTGCTGCTGCTGCTGCTGCTAAGTCGCGTCAGTTGTATCCGACTCTGTGTGACCCCATAGACAGCAGCCCACTAGGCTCCTCTGTCCCTGGGATTCTCCAGGCAAGAGCACTGGAGTGGGTTGCCATTTCCTTCTCCAATGCATGAAAGTGAAAAGTGAAAGTGAAGTCACTCAGTCGTGCCCAACTCTTAGCGACCCCATGGACTGGAGCCTACCAGGCTCCTCCTACATGGGATTTTCCAGGCAAGAGTACTGGAGTGGGGTGCCATCGCCTTCTCCCACATGCTGAACAGCAACTCAATCATGCACCACAACTACTGAAGTCTATGTGCCTTAGAGCTTGTGCTCCCAACAGGAGAGGCCACCGCAGTGAGAAGCCTGAGAACTGGAACTAGAGAAGGCCCTCTTACAGGAACAAAGACCCAGAATAATTTTAAAAATGTAAAAACAGAGAGAAACTAAGTTTGGAAGCCAAGTAGGCCCTTAGACTGCAACTTTGACATGTAAGAACAGTGCTGTTAACTTTTCTGGGAGACTCAAATGTAAAGTTATTTCAGTAATATCTGATCGTATTTGGTGTTTTCCTGAGTTTGATTATCTGCTGTAGGTTACAGTTCTTTGTAAAATGGACAATATTTTCATTGTATAGAGAAAGGAAAGGAGCTTATGTTTCACTGTTTTTTGTTACTGCAGCCCCTCATTTAAAACCATGTCATCAAAATGCTATAATGTTATATATATATATGTATAAACTCAACATTCAAAAAACTAAGATCATGGCATCCGGTCCCCTCACTTTATCCAAATAGTTGAGGAAACAATGAAAACAGTGACAGATTTTATTTTCTTGGGCTCCAAAATCACTGCAGATAGTGACTGCAACCATGAAATTAAAAGACGCTTACTCCTTGGAAGAAAAGCTATGACCAACATAGACAGCATATTAAAAAGCAGAGACAGTACTTTGCCAACAAAGGTCCATCTAGTCAAAGCTATGGTTTTTCCAGTAGTCATGTACGGATGTGAGATTTGGACTACAAAGAAAGTTGAGTGCTGAAGAACTGATGGTTTTGAACTGTGGTGTTGGAGAAGACTCTTGAGAGTCCCTTGGACTGCAAGGAGATAAAACCAATCAGTCTTAAAGGAAATCAGTCCTGAATATTCATTGGAAGGACTGATACTGAAGCTGAAACTCCAATACTTTGGCCACCTGATGTGAAGAACTAACCCCTTGGAAAAGACCCTGATGCTGGGCAAGATTGAAGGCAGGAGAAGGGGATGACAGAGGATGAGATGGTTGGATGGCATCACCGACTCAATGGATGTGAGTTCGAGTAAACTTCAGGAGTTGGTGATAGACAGGGAAGCCTGGCGTGCTGTAGTCCACGGGATCACAAATAGTCGGACATGACTGAGCGACTGAACTGAACTGAACAGAACAATTTTAAGAGTTCCTAAGAGTTCTATTTCTTATTCCTGAATCCCAGCAATGAATATCTATTGAGAATTTGGGAACACTAAAGACGATTTGTCAGTTCATGTAGGGACTTTGTAGTTGAAAAACAAGCCAAGAAAGAAGCGAATGGTAATAAGAAAGCTAAGTTTTGTGCAGGTGACTTCTATCTGTCTGAAGGCTCTTCAATCTTCCCAGGTTGTGCTAATGGTAAAAAAACCACCTGCCAATGCAAGAGACATAAGAGACTAGGGTTTGTTCCCTGGATCCAGGAGATCCCCCAGAGGAGGGCTTGGCAATCCACTCCAGTATTCTTGCCTGGAAAATCTCATCAACAGGGAAGCCTGGCCATCTACACTGGTCCATAGGGTTGCAAAGTGTTGGACGAGACTTAGCATGTATGCATGCAGGTTCTTCAGGAGACATTTGCCCCCAGCTCTGACAGAGGAGCAGAGGGTCAGATGGAGGAGGAGAGACAGAGCTGGGCTGAGTGGAACTGTTTGTGTACCCCCCTGCTCACACCCCCCCAAGGAACCCAGGTGCCAGGCCCATGTCTGCCTTCACCGGAGCCAGCAGGAAGCTCCCAGGGTTTTAAGAACTGTCAGGGGAGTGTGTAATTTCCTCAGTTCTGTCTCATCAAAACAAAAATTGAAGTGACGGACGGACCAGTGTTACAGCTCTTGGATGGGCTGGTGTTACACCTCCTTGTTACAGCTCAGTTTTATTTAGAAAGTAAAGGAAAATACATCCTCGAGGTGTGAGGGCATGTTGACCTGTATGTTTTTTCTCCTCCTCCTGGGCCTGCCCTGTGTAAATTGAGCTAGCCAGGAATGCTGTTTGTTTCACCTGAGGTCCTCACTCCCGTCCTCAGACCTTCCTTTGTTCTATTTTTGGGGGCCTTTCCCTTCCTTATTCTTTTAGCCACCACCATTTTGGACTCCTTTTTCCTATTCTAACTACCCAACAGACCCATGAAGGGGCTGGATGACTTTCTCCTTCAGAGGGGAGCGGGCTGTCCTGAAAGGCAGGTTATGACGGGAGGGCTTGAAGGAGAATGCAGTACTGGGGTGCCAGGATGACCCCAGCCCTCCTGGAAGTCTAGGCATGGAAGCCTCGTGTTGGCCTTGTGGGATCTGAGGGAGCAAACCGCCCCTCTATCCTGTTGTAGTGTTAGTTGCTCAGTCGTGTATGACTCTTTGTGAGCCCATGGAATGTAGCCCACCAATGTCCTCTGTCCATGGGATTTTCCAGGCAAGAACACTAGAGCCGGTAGCCATTCCTTTCTTCAGGGAATCTTCCCAACCCAGGGATCGAACTGGGGTCTCCTGCACTGCGGTGGATTCTTTACCATCTGAGCCACCAGAGACCCAAGTCCCCATCCAGGCTGGAAAACAAATTCAAATGTTTGATGGGGGTGGGGCTGCCCTTGGGTTATATTTTTGTCACTTGACTTGGATGCTAAGATCTATCTCTTGATAGAAATAGGGCACACTTTTCAGATGCTTTGAAAATGACTTTAGGGTGACCCCTCCCTCAAACCTCTATGCCCTTCTCAGATTCCTAGAAAACAGGAAAGACAAAAATACTGTGACCTCAAGGAAGATACAATTCAATTACTGCCTGGGAACGGAAGAATTTGCTTCAAAGCAAGAACAATGGTGTGTTTGCACAGACCAGGTAGAGTGAGTTTGGCTTTGATGACTAACCCAAAACTCTCATAGTCTCAACTATTTCCTGTGCATTGGAAACTGTAGTTGCTATCGCAGAGCCCTGGCTCTTTCCCAGGCAGTGTGATGGAGAGCTGAGACTCCGATGTTTGAATTCCAGCTGTGCATCGACTGTCTAACATGGCACCTCCGCTCATTCCGTCTTCTGTCTGCCTCACGGGTGGAGGGGTGTGATGTCTGAGGTGACAAGTCGATGGCCCTCAAGGCATTTTCTGCTTCCCAGGCCACACTGAATGCCTGTTGGCCTTCACATTTCTGTGAAGAATGGGAGTCAAGGTTTAATCCCTTGCTTTGATTTAATCCAGATCAGTAGGTCACATTGCTGTGGTCACTTCATTATAGAACAAAGAATTTTCTCAGGTGGACACTGGCTGTATGTTCCCAAGTGTTACCGCATGGACAGGCTATCAAAAATAGCTAAGACTTCAGTGGTGTCCCAAGTGGGCTTCCCAGGTGGGGCCCAGTGGTAAGGAATCCGCCTGCCAATGTAGTAGGCATGAGAGACACGGGTTTGATCCCTGTGTCCGGGAGATCCTTTTGAGTAGGAAATGGCAACCCACTCTAGTTTTCTTGCCTGGAAAATTCTATGGACAGAGGAGCCTGGTGGGCTACAGTCCATGAGGTCCCATAGAGTCAGACACGACTGAGCAAGCATGCAGGCCTCAGTGGTTTCTGGTGATGCTGGTACGGAAAGCTCAGTCAATAGGAAGCTGGGACTGGAACCATTTATCGAATCCTATTTATCCCAGGACCTGCTGACTCTCTCTTCTTCTGCCTCCCTTATTCTCTATCTCCACCCTCTTCCCCTCTCTCAGTTTCTCTTCACTTTCCTCATCTACCTTCTCTTCTCATTTAGGCTGTGTTTTACTTTCTCCCACCCACCTTTTTTTCCTTCTCCTTAAGCATATGTTGACTTAACCTCTGGTCAGCTGTTCATAATCTTGAGAGCATCCGTATTCTCTCTTCTGCAGCCTCTCCTTTTACCAGAAACAGTCAAATGTCACAGGGATGGGGGGCTGTTTCCCACGAGATTAATCCTTTATGTAGAGCACAGGAGAAAGCACCCACTAAAGACTGCACACATTTTTCAGATTCCTCTGCGTTCCCTGAGGGTTGAATGAAAGGAAAGCCACACCCGCAGGAAGCAGCTGGTCCTCAGCAAGACAAGGAGATGTGTTAATGTTTGTCTGCGCCTTTGGCACGCCAATGACCTTCCAGTGAGGTCCTCTGCCTTCCCTGTGGCCCTGGGTCAGTCCTTGCTGGTCTGTTATCCCTTTCTGGCCTCTGGAGCCCAGGAGTCCCACTTGCTCCTGCTGTTTCCTATATCCCTCCAGGTGCCTCCTGGCTACCCCCTGGCGGGTTTACTGTTCTCCATCCTCTTGCCCAGACAGCTTGATGATGATCTAGCTTCCGTCCTGCTTCTTCAAAACTTTGTTCCATGCCTTTCAAGATGTCAGTTAGTTTAGTGGTCCCCAACCTTTTTGGCACCGGGGACAAGTTTTGTGGAAGGCATTTCTTCCATGGATTGGGGGTGGGGGTAAGTTTCGGGGTGATTCTAGAGCGTGACATTTATGTACACTTTGTTTCCTCTTGGGCTTCCCTTTAGCTCAGTTGGTAAAGAATCCGCCTGCAATCCAGGAGACCCTGGTTCCATTCCTGGGTCGGGAAGATCCACTGGAAGAGAGATAGGCTACCCTCTCAGTATTCTTGGGCTTCCCTGGTGGCTCAGCTGGTAAAGATTCTGCCTGCCATGTGGGAGACCTGGGTTCGATCCCTGGATTGGGAAGATCCCCTGGAGAAGGGAAAGGCTACCCACTCCAGTATTCTGGCCTGGAGAATTCCAAAGGCTGTATAGTCCATGGGGCCGCAGAGGTGGACACGATGGAGTGACTTTCACTTTCTCTTTGTTTCTGTTACTGTTACATCAGCTCCACCACAGATGATCAGGCATTAGATCCTGGAGGTTGGGGACCCCAGACTTAGTTAATCTGCTCAACCAGGGTGGGTGTCTTAGAAGCAGAACACCTGCTTTCTGATACCAATTTGCTTGCCTTCTCTGGGCAGGGCTGCAGCCCTGAGGGGATGAGGGTTATTAGAAAACACCTCTGCTTGAAAATGTCTGCCCTCAGCCCATCTGGCTGCCATGTGCCACAAATTGGGAATTCACTTATATTTATAAATTTTCTTTTGAAATGAAATAACTACCAGGAGGATTGGTCCTAAAACATTGCTACTGTGTTAGGGTCTATGATTTTTATGATGTGGAGTAATCTATCAGAACAGATACTCCCAATTACAATATTGCTATTACATGAAAGTTCCATCTCCTTATGGTGTTCTTTATATGTGGTTTCTGGAAAAATCTTGTTGGGAAAGGGAAGGCTTATTATTTCTCTAAAATAATCTTCACCTTTCTTCATTCCTATTTTTTTTGGTCTTGTGGCATGTGGGGTCTTAGTTCCCCAACCAGGGATCAGACTCCTGCCCCCTGCCTTGGAAGCAAGGAGTCTTAACAACTGGACCACCAGAGAAGCCCTGATACTCACCTTTCTTAATGATTGGTAATGGCTCCCTCATCCCTGAATTTCAAAGTCTCTCCTAGTCCTAGCTATTTTTGTTTAGCCTGCAATCTCACTAGTGTGTGACAAATTTCCTTCTCCAGATGCTGGTTTCTGGGCTGGTCACTGTGGCGAGGTGTATAATTTGGTGGCCTTCTGGGTCTAATGGCAGCTTCGACAGAGGAGGAGGCACACATGTGGTATGGTCTGAGAGGCAACCCAAGCTGCTGCTGTTGCTAAGTCACTTCAGTCCGACTCCATGTGACCCCATAGACGGCAGCTCACCAGGCTCCTCCGTCCCTGGGATTCTCCAGGCAAGAACACTGGAGTGGGTTGCCATTTCCTTCTCCAATGCGTGCATGAATGCTAAGTCGCCTCAGTCGTGTCTGACTCTGTGCGACCCTATGGACAGCAGCCCACCAGGCTCCTCCATCTGCAGGATTCTCCAGGCAACCCAAGGGGCCCTCCTAAATTATGCTCTACCACTGACCCTACATGATCCTAGCAATAGCCACTGTGTTCATTCATGGGCTCCGGCCTTTTGGAGAGGACGTGAAGGGGCTTCAGTGGTCATGGAGCTCCAGGCCTTTGTTTTTATAGAGGGAAAATCTGAGGTCCTCCGTGGTTGGGGTCTTGGCTAAGCTCACCCACATGCAGTGCTGGGTCTAAACTCCAGTCTCCTAATTGGGGAGTGTTGTGTTTTCCACCCTGCAACACCTTGGTTTAGTAGATACTATGCACGATCAATGACCACAGTCATCAGACCACTACCATCTTCGAGGACTAATATCTGAGACTGTTGCTCTCCACCCCTTGGCTGCCTGGAGTTAATGCAAGAAAGGAAAAGGAAAGTCAGAAGTAAGACTACTCCTTGGAAAGACTTACTGTATCTAGAACAGCACTGTCCAATAGAAGCACAATGCAAGCTACCTGTGACATCTAAATTTTTCTAGTAGCCACATTTAAAAAGCAAAATAATTTTTTAGAAGAGTAAAATAATTTAAATATCCTTTAATTCTAATTATATATTAATTACTTAATATTAATAAATATATTTTATCTAATCAGACACCCAAATGGGTTGGCCAAAACATTCATTTGGTTTTAAGTAAAAAGACAAGACTTTTTTATTTTCACAAAGAACTTTATTGAACAATGTATTCACTAACCAAACAAGCTTTTCGGCCAGCCCAATACAATATCAATATAAAAATTATTAATGAGCTATTTTGCATTTTTCCCCCCCCTGATGAAGCCTTTGAAATCTAGAGCATATTTTACACATTCAGCACAACCCAATTGGGACTAGCCACCAGTGGCTATTGGCACCGTATTGGCCAGTGTAGTCCCACTCCACACCGAATCACTCTGTCTGATCTCCTCTGTTTGCTGTACTAGAGGACAAGGCCCTCCAAATGCTGCGAGGTTCAGGGAAATTGCTCTGATTCATTAAACCCTACAAGTAAGGGGATCATATAATTAATAAAGCAAACCAAAACACTGTTGAGGGAGAAAGGAGGGGGCTTTCTTAAAAGTTGTGCCAGACACCCTGAGGAAACCATAGTTGAAAAAGACACATGTGTCCCGATGTTCATGGCAGCACTATTTACAATAGCCAGGACATGGAAGCAACCTAGATATCCATCGACAGATGAATGGATAAAGAAGATGTAGTACATATATACAACGGAATATTACTCTGCCTTGAAAAGGAAGAAAACTGAGCTAGTTCTAGTCAGGCGGATGAATCTAGAGCTTGTTATACAGAGTGAAGTAAGTCAGAAAAAGAGAAACAAATATCATGTATTAACACATAGATATGGAATCTAGAAAAATGGTGCTGATGAACCTATTTGCAGGGCAGGAATAGAGACACTGACATAGTGAACAGACTTGTGGACACGGTGGAGGAAGGACAGGGTGGAATGAATTGAGAGAGGAGCACAGAAACATATATGTTACCATACATAAAATAGCTAATGGAAAGTTG
>NW_011495002.1:529111-540293 GCF_000754665.1 Bison bison bison | reverse complement strand
TGATTCACACTGTTGTATGGCAGAAACCAACATAACATTGTAAAGCAATTATCCTCCAATTAAAAATAAATTTAAAATAATAAAATAAATGAATCTTAAAAAAAAGTTGTGCCAGACAACAGGAGTACACTAGCACTGAGCCACAGACCAGGACACGTGGTCTCCTAGTTATTAAGAGACTCCCATGAGAGGAGGCACTGGATGCCAGGGTTGCTACGGGAGTCACTGGGTAGCCCTGGATGGCCAATGGGCAATGTGAGACAGAAGACACGTGAATGAAGGCAGTGAAGAAGCATCCACAGACATCTGGGCAAAGCACTTGTGATTTAATTAAGGGTGAAGGAGGAGCTGATCCACTGAGCAAGTACCAAAAAACGGAATTAGTTTTAATGGCACAATGTGAGATTTACGTACAACCCAAGCAGAGTTCCTCAGCATTGAGAAGGCATTTCTGAGACTGGTAATGCTAGTACCTTCTGGGCACTTTAAAAGTAGCATGAATTCACTCTATCCAAGGCAAAGACCCACCGGCTGCAGAGAAGGAAGATAAACTAATTAGCAGATGTCTGAGTCCCTTCAGCTCCAGATCCCAAGATAAGATTAAACTCCTGGGGCTTCCCTCGTGGCTCAGTGGTGAAGGGTCCACCTGCCAATGAAGGAGACACAGGTTTAATCCCTGGTCTGGGAATATCCCACATGCTGCGGGGCAACTAAATCCATGAGCCACAACTACTGAGCCTGTGCTCTGCAACAAGAGAAGCCACAGCAATGAGAAGCCCTGTACCACGAGAGAAAAGCCCTAGCAACAGTGAAGACCCAGCATAGCCAGTAAATACATAAAATTATAGGAAATATTTGGCTATATGTTATAGGAAATGTCCCAAAGAAGAAAAGAAAATTTTAGATAAAATTTTGTTGCAAAGGTTTGTTAAAGTACAAACCTTGAAGAAAAAAAACAACATATATTTTGATGACAATTGGTACACTAGAAAGAAATGATCCTCAAATTTTATTTATGTAAGGTTTAAAAATTACAGTGAGAATCTTTTCCAGTAACTTTTACTCGCAAATATTAAAAAAAATAAAGGAAGCAACACTTTTGTTGGTCTTGATCATCTTTGATTGTCTGAAGTAGATGACATTTCATGTGTTACAATAAACCAAACATTTTCAGCTGTAACTTATTAATAATTTCTACTGTAAAATAATACCAAAGCAAGCATCTGTATTATGCATGATCATATTCAACAGATATTATTTTCTTAGCTTTAAATTGGCTAAGTTTTTCTCTTTTTTTGTTTTGCAACAAAAATGGTATTTTGTGTGGGGTTCAGCTGATATTCATCAAACCAAAGTGGGGTTAAGATAATATCAGCTTATAATTAGCATCAGGAGTGTGAAAGATGAGTGACTGATAGGAGACTGGGATTCCAGTTCCAATTTTGGTTACACAAACAATGAGCTATAGAGCAAGTCACTTAACCATTGGAGTCCCATGTAGGGCTAAGGTATTAAGATCCTTTCTGCTGCAAGTGATACAAACAGGGATCAAGATGGTTTAGGCGAGGGGACTTACGTGGAGGTCCAGGGGTTGAGAGTCTGTGCATCCAATGCAGGGGATGGGGGTTCGATCACTGGTAGGGGAACTAAGATCCTGCAAGCTGCTCAGTGTGGCCAAAAACTGTTTGTTTTTTTTAAAGATGGCTTAAGCAGTAAGGACAGTTGCCATCTCACATGACAAGGGAAGCTGGAGGCACAGTGGCTTTAGGACAGTCGATTGAGGATCATCCAGGCCAGGTTCTGTCTGTCTCTCAGTTCTGCTATTCCATTTCATTGCCATTCTCGGGCTGATGTGAGAATGAGAAGGCTGTAGCAGTTCCGTGTGTTCCATCCACACATAGCGACATCCAGGGGAGGACAAGAGATCTTTCCTTCCTGCGGCTTTCCTTAGACTGCTCTTCATGTGTCTTTGCTTCTTGTTGGCTAGGTGGGGTCACAGGCCCATTTACTGACTTACCTTACTGGCCCAAGGAGTGGGATATTTCTTATGAGCTCAGACAAACCATTTGGGGTGGAATAGATGTCAATGCAGAGTTGACAAGCGTCCGCTCCATGACGGTCTCTTACGATGGTTGGAAAGCCCAGCAGGGGATGGACGCTTTGTAAATGGTAACACAATCTAACAATTCAAGGAGTAGTTGTTGCTTAAATATTCTATTTGTAGTTATCAGTTAACTAAGAATCCAATAATGAGAAAAGAGAATGCATTAGAATATCTAACATTTGTGCATCAGAAAAATATATCATCCTAGATTTTCTTTCCCTGAAAAATCTTTTAATATTTAAAACAGGTATTTAAGCAGAATTTGCTATGACTCATCACGCATAAGAAGGAAATAGAGGGACATCACACCTTATACTCATATTATAAGCTTCAGATTCCCATTAAAAATTTCTATGCCTTCACAGTCTTCAGATCAGAGATACACAGCTAGTCAGAACAGCATAGGAACTGCTCAGGTAGACAGTTTGGGATTTTAATTCCAGCTTCTCCACTTAATAATCCCAGATCTCCATGCAGACCAATTTATTTAACATTTAATTATTTCCTGAGCCTCAGTTTCATCATCTGTAAAATAAGGCTATTAATATTAATTCTACAGGGTTGGGGGGATTTCATGAAATAAATCTAAAAAGCATTCATTGCAGTCTCTATCAGAAAAACCAATGTGCAATCAATGGTAGTCATATAGAAGATGTTTTCAAATTATTAATATATTCCATATTTGATGTATTATTTACTGATAGGTCATCCCAGAAAAACTCAAGCCTCAACAAATTCAATAAATTCAAGTCATTGGATATTTAACAAGCAGCCACTGTGTGACAGACACTGTGCACCTTGACAGCATGTTATTACTTTATAATAATGGTTCATGCTTACTAATGCCTTTCACATTCTTCTGGCTTCCTCCACGCTGTGCAATCTGGATTCACAGTGTTACTTAATACATGAAGGCTGAAAGTGGAAATCATGAAAATACCTTTAACTGGCAGGAGTGGAGCAGTGGCAGGGGAAGGAGAGAGGTGAAAACTGAGTCTAAGACTCAATGAGGAGGGCCAACAACAAAAATAATGAGATGTAGTTCTATGATTCTGTGAACAGGCAGAGACAGGAGTGACTGCGAGTGTGCTTGGGTGTGTATATATACACATGAGCTGTATTTTCATACCCAAGATACTTTGGCTTTTATCTCAAAGTCAACTTTATGTGTGTTGGCTCCTCAGTCGTGTCCAACTCTTTGGACTGTAACCCACCAGGCTCCTCTGTCCATGAGATTTTCCAGGCAGGAATACTGGAGTGGGTTGCCATTTCCTTCTCCAGGGGATCTTCCTGATCCAGGGATTGAACCTGGGTCTCTTGCATTTCAGGCAGACTCTTTACCATCTGAGCTACCAGGGAAATATGTATAATTTACATACAACAAAATGCACCCATTTTAGATAAATGTATACACAAGTGTTACCACCACCACAATCAACATTTAGGGAGGTTCCATCATTCCGGAAAGCTCCATAATGCATTTTTTTCCCATAGCCTTAGGTTCAGTTCAGTTCAGTCGCTCAGTCGTGTCTGACTTTTTTCGATCCCATGAACTGAAGCACACCAGGCCTCCCTGTCCATCACCAACTCCCGGAGCTTACCCAAACTTATGTCCATTGAGTCGGTGATGCCATCCAACCATCTCATCCTCTGTTGTCCCCTTCTCCTCCTGCCCTCAATCTTTTCCAGCATCAGGGTCTTTTCAAATGAGTCAGCTCTTTGCATCAGGTGGCCAAAGTATTGGAGCTTCAGCTTCAACATCAGTCCTTCCAATGAACACCCAGGACTGATCTCCTCTAGGATGGACTTGTTGGATCTCCTTGCAGCACAGGGGACTCTCAAAAGTCTTCTCCAACACCACAGTTCAAAAGCATCAATTCTTCTGTGCTCAGCTTTCTTTATCGTCCAACTCTCACATCCAAACATGACTACTGGAAAAACCATAGCCTTGGCTAGACGGACCTTTGTTGACAAAGTAATGTCTCTGCTTTTTAATATGCTGTCTAGGTTGGTCATAACTTTTCTTCCGAGGAGTAAGGGTCTTTTAATTTCATGGCTGCAGCCACCATCTGCAGTGATTTTGGAGCCCCCCAAAATAAAGTCAGCCACTGTTTCTACTGTTTCCCCATCAGGTAACCATTTTTATTTTTTCCCCCAAGTGTATGTCTTTATTTATTTCTGACTTTAATTGGGGTGGGTTTTTTTGAAACGATTTCTTAGAACCATTTAGGTTTACAGCAAAATTAAGTAGAAGGTGCAGAGATTTCCCATACACATACTGCCTTCACTCATGCCCAGTCTCCTGAGCGGTCAATGTCCCCACCAAAATAGTGTGTTTTTTATAACTTGTGAGCCTCCACTGGCATATCACTATCACCTAAAGTCCACAGTTTACATTAGAATTCATGCTTGGTGTTATGAAAAAATGTATAAAGGCATGTATCCATCATTATAGATATCATATGGGGCATTTTCACTACCCTAGAACTCCTCTGTGCTCCACCTCTCTCCCCTTGCCAACCACAGGTCTTTTTCGTGACTCTGTAGTTTAACCTTTCCCCAAGTGTTATAAAGTTGGAATCCAATAGTATAGCCATTAAAGTGCTGCACTCAATATGCCAGCAAATTTGGAAAACTCAGCAGTGGCCACAGGACTGAAAGAGGTCCGTTTTCACAAAAATTGTAAAGGATGGCAATGCCAAAGAATATTCAAAGTACCCCACAATTGCACTCATCTCACATGCCAGCAAAGTAATGCTCAAAATTGTCCAAGTGAGGTTTCAACAGTCCGTGAACCAAGAACTTCCAAATGTTCAAGCTGGATTTAGAAAAGGCAGAGGAACCAGATATCAGATTGCCAACATCCATTGGATCATAGAAAAAGCAAGAGAGTTCCAGAAAAACATCTACTTCTGCTTTATTGACTATGCCAAAGCCTTTGACTGTGGAAGCAAAGAAGAACTGATGCTTTCGAACTATCGTGTTGGAGAAGACTCTTGAGAGTCCCTTGGACTGCAAGGATATCAAACCAGTCAATCCTAAAGGACATCAATCCTGAATATTCATTGGAAGGACTGATACTGAAGCTGCAACTCCAGTACTTTGGCCACATGATGCAAAGAACTGACTCATTGGAAAAGACCCTGATGCTGGGAAAGATTGAAGGCAGGAGGAGAAGGAGATGACAGAGGATGAGATGGTTGGATGGCATCACCAACTCAATGGACATAAGTTTGGGCAAGCTCCGGAAGATAGTGAAGGACAGGGAAGCCTGGCATGCTGCAGTCCATGGGGTCACAAAGAGTCAGACACGACTGAGCGACTGAGCATCAACAATAGTATGCAGCCTTTTCAGATTGGCTTCTTTTCACTTAGTAATATGCATTTAAGATCCCTCCATGCCTTTTCATTGCTTGCTAGCTCATTCCTTTTTAGCATTAACTAATAGTCCATTGTCTGGAAGTACCACAGTGTGTTCATCTATTCACGTACTGAAGGATATCTTGGTTGCTTCCAACAGTAACTGTTCTTCCTGCATGGTTCCCAGATGGTGCTGAAGCACCCTGGGACACCACAGCAAACTCACCATGGACATTTACAATTTCTGAGAGAAACACAAGACTTCTGTTCAACACTACTATTATGAAGTTGTTTGGCCCTAACCTCTCAATGCAGTTAGTTATTTGGTCTTATCGGGGCTTCCGTGGTGACTCAGTCAGTAAAGAATCCACTGGAGATGCAGAAGACCCAGGTTCCATCACTGCGTCAGGGAGATCCCCTGGATAAGGGAATGGCAACCCTCTCCAGTATTCTTGCCTGGGAAATCCCATGGACAGAGGAGTCTGGTGGGCTACAGTCCATGGGGTCATAAAGAGTCAGACACGACTTAGCGACTAAATCACCACATTTTGTCTTAGGTGCCATGAAAGAATTACTGAGACACTAATAGTATTTTCAAGGCTCTTCCATGTTTTCACATGTATCACTGTATCATTCCTTTATACTGCTGTGAAGTATTTTAATGTAACACCATTTATTTAAAGAAAGCTGCTGTGAACATTCATATATAGATCTTTGGAGTACATATGTTTTCATATTTCTTGGGTAGAAATCTAGAAGCAGAATTTCTGGGTCATATGTTAAGTGTGTGTTTAATTTTTTTAGAAACTGCCAAACTGTTTTCCAAAGCACAATTTTACACCTCCCGTTGCTCTACTTCCTTGCCAACATGGCATAGCCAGTCTTTTAATTTTAGCCATTCTAGTGGGTGTATGGTGTTAACTCATTGTGCTTTTAATTTGCATTTTCCCAGTGACTAATGATGTTGAGAATATTTTCATGTGCTTATTAGCCATTTGTATATCCTCTTTAGTGAAAGCATTTGAAATCTTTTGCCCATTAAAAAAAATTGATGAGTTTGACTTCTTATGATTAAATTCTAAACATTTTGTGTTCTTAAGACACGTCCAGTGTTTCTCCTGGTCTGCAGTTCACTTTTTCATTGTCTCAGCCATTCCATTCAAAGGACAAAGGCTTTCAATTTTGATGAAGTCCACTTGTTAATACGCTGTGCCGTGCGCTTAGTCACTTAGTCGTGTCCGACTCTTTGTGACCCCATGGACTGTAGCCCTTCAGGGTCCTCCGTCCCGGGGATTTTCCAGGCCAGAGCACTGGAGCAGTAGACCATCCCTTCTCCAGCAGATCTTCCCGACCCAGAAATTGAACCTGGTCTCCCGAATTGTAGGTGGGTTCTTTACCAGCTGAGCTACCAGGGAAGCCCGTTTATTAATATGTATTTTTAAAATACTTGTGCATTTCTATGTCCCAAGAGCTTTTTGTCTACCTTAAGACTAAAGAGATTTTCTATTTCTTTCCTAGATACTTTAGTTTTAGCTTTCACTTTTAGGTTTGTGATCCATTTGCGTTTATTTTTGTATATGGTGTGAGGTAAGATTGGAGTTCCATTTTCTTCTCAGTGAATATCTAATTGTTCAAGCAGCATTTCTATAGGGAAGGACTATCTTTTGCCCATTAAAGAACCCTTGACATCTTTGTTAGATATTAATTCATCACACATATGCTGGCCTATTTCTGGACTCTATTCTTTTCCACTTGTCTTACAACTATCCCTTGCCAGTACCATACTGCTGATTACTATAGCTTTATAGTAGCTTTGAAATCTAGGTAATGTATGTCCTTCAACTTTGTTCTTCTTTTTCAAAATTGTTTTGGCTGAATTATAAGTCTTTTGCATTTTTATATAAACTGTAGAACCAATATGACATTTCTACAGAAATCTGCTGGAATTGATAGGCTTTTCCTTGAGGCTGTCAGGCCAATTCATGATGTTTTTAAGCCTCATGAGTATTAAAAAAAAAGAATTTAAAGTATTAATGATACTGCCCCAACATAGGCAGAGATTAAAAGGACAGTAATAAAGTTAGAAGACAGCGTTTGTGAAGTAGGAAAAAACCCCACAGCTACGGGAGCCAAAATGCCCTGGATTTACATTGTCTTTTTTTTCCCAGTTTCTGATTGTGTGGCATTAGGGCAAGTGATCAGAGATGGATTTTGTAGTTTGCCACAAGGATTAAAGAAGACCTCACCAGCTACCTCCTGGATATTGGGACTCTTCACATTCAACACTTCCAAAAAGAAACCCCCTATTTTCCCTCTGAAACCAGCGTTCCTTTGCCGCTTTCTGTCTTAGTGACCTGACCCTTCTGCCTGCTATCTACTCTAGCACGTAGGCACTCTGCCTAGCATCCTAGAATCTCTGGAACAGGTTGGTCACATTTTGATTTTCTCCCAACACAGAAACTGAAGTGAAAGTGTTGTTCAGTTGCGTCTGACTCTTTGTGACCCCATGGATTGTGGCCCACCAGGCTCCTCTGTCCATGGAGTTCTCCAGGCAAGAATACTGGAGTGGGTAGCCATTCCCTTCTCCAGGGGATTTTCCCAACTCAGGGATCAAACCCAAGTTTCCTGCATTGCAGTGGATTCTTTACCCTCTGAGCCCATCAGTGTCTGTAAAACAGCTCAAAAGACATGGATCAGTATATTATCTATAGCCCCTGAGGAGGTCCTTGACTGCTTAAGGACTATGATTATTTTGTCTTGCTTGACTGTTTTCTTTCTGCATTTTCTTGCTTCTCTGATTAAATTTATTCTTTAACTAAAGATTTGCTACAGACAAAGGGTAGGCAGAGGACGCGGGGGTTGTGGGGGGGCTGTGGGGGGTGGGGATTCTTCTGGGAAGGCCCCATGGAGCGGTTGCAGAATCAGTGGCGATGGTTGCACAACAGCATGAATGGAAGCCATACACTGTAAAATGCTAAATGTTATGTTATGTGTATTTTACCACAATGAAGAGTCCATAACAAATTTGGACTACAATAGGGAGATAATTTTTCCAGAAATATCAACATCTAGGTCCTCCCAGTGACCTTTTCTTACTCCTGCTCACCCTACACTCTTTTTTCTTTTTCATTGGAGAAATATTTAGCTTTCTCCCATGTAATAACTCAGTATACAAACAGCCCACAGGCAGCCTCTGCTGACTTGAAAACAAGGGTGTGGCTTATCCCAGTAATGCCTGGCTTTTTCTTGTCTGTCTTGAGTAGATTTGCCGAAGCTTCAGAGAGAAGCAGGCTTTCTGCTGATACCTGAGGCTTTCTCGGAACCACAGGGTTCAGCTTTAAAATGCCCTGTGAGCCTCCTGGCTCACTTTCCCTCAAGGGCAGAATTCTATGAGCTCTTTCTGGAGTCAGCATCAACCTCCACCGCAATCTTTTCTCCAACCTAGAGAGTTTCCTTGGCAACCAAGTGAATAGTCAGTCACTCACTTCTTACTAATTCTTGTTCAGTTTTGAACAGTTTGTCTTACTTGAAAAGAAACTGCAGGAACTGCACTTTTGTTGTTGCTATTTAAAAAAAAAAAAACCAACAACAACAAAAAACCTAGGTTCCTGCCAGGCTTTTAAAGGGTCCATCCAAATTTCGCCTCTGAATGCCTGAACATACGGTCAACAGCCACACCAGTTGTACCTAGTATGTATCAGCCTTTATATTTGTTGCTGCTGTTCAGTGGCTAAGTCATGTCCAATTCTTTGTGACCCCATGGACTGCAGCATGCTAAGCTTGCCTGTCCTTCACCATCTCCCAGGTTTTACATAGAATCACTCACTTCATCTGTGTGACAATCCAGGACACAGGTATAATTATTATTCTGATTTTACAGATGAGGAAATGGAAGCACGAGGTCAAGTACTTTGCCAGAGGTCAACAGGCAGTACCATTTTTAGACTATATTGTACAGTAATTTCTTCAAGCCTGTATGGGATCCTTGTATTTTACCAGAGGAGCCTCAGTGCAGAGGGCAGACTCTTAGTGATGGAGTAGCAGACACTGTTGGAAAAAATCCCTGATGCTGGGAAATAATGAAGGGAAAAGGAGAAGAAGGTGGCAGAGGATGAGATGGTTTGATAGCATCATTGACTCGATGGACATGAGTTTGAGCAAACTCCAGGAGACAGTGAAGGAAAGGAGAGCCTGGCATGCTGCAGTCCATGAGGTCGCAGAGTTGGACGTGATTTAGTGACTTAACAGCAACCACAATAGCAGGCAGTGTTGCAGGTCCAGTCAGTCAGTTCAGTTGCTCAGTCATGTCTGACTCTTTGTGACCATGTGGACTACAGCACGCCAGGCCTCCCTGTCCATCACCAACTTCCGGGCCTTGCTCAAACTCATGTCCATAGAGTCAGTGATGCCATCTAACCATCTCATCCTCTGCTGTCCCCTTCTCCGTCTGCCTTTAATCTTTCCCAGCATCAGGGTCTTTTCCAATGAGTCAGTTCTTGGCATCAGGTGGTCAAAGTATTGGAGCTTCAGCTTCATCATCAGTCCTTTCAAAGAATATTCAGGACTGATTTCTTTTAGGATTGACTGGTTTGATCTCCTTGCAGTCCAAGGGACTCTAAAGAGTCTTCTCCAATACCACCATTCGAAAGCATCAATTCTTTGGCACTCAACCTTTATGGTCCAACTCTCACATCCATATGTGACTACTGGAAAAACCATAGCTTTGACTAGATGGACCTTTTTCGGCAAAGTAATGTCTCTGCTTTTTAATATGCTGTCTAAGTTGGTCATAGCTTTACTTTCAAGGAGCAAGCGTCTTTTAATTTCATGGCTGCAGTCACCATCTGCAGTGATTTTGGAGCCCCCCAAAATAAGTCTCTCACTGTTTCTATTGTTTCCCCATCTATTTGCCATGAAGTGATGGGACCAGCTGCCATGAACTTTGTCTTTTGAATGTTGAGTTTTAAGCCAGCTTTTTCACTCTCCTCTTTCACTTTCATCAACAGGCTCTTTAGTTCTTTGTTTTCTGCCTTTGAGGTGGTGTCATCAGCTTATCTGAGGTTATTGATATTTCTCCCGGCAATCTTGATTCCAGCTGTGCTTGTTCTAGTGTTGCAGGTTAGGGGAGAGATTTGGAGGAAGAGATCCCTTCAGCAAAACTCCTCAGTGCCTGCCATCTGGGCACACAGAAAACCACAAGTAGAATGTCCCTGTTTTGACTGGCCTTGGCATATGACAGAGGGGTTTAAAAAGCACAGACTCCAGACTTCTCTGGTGGTCTGGTGGTGAAGACTCCACTGTTCAGTGCAGGAAGCATGGGTTCCATCCCTGATAGGGGAACTAAAATTCCACATGCTGTGCAGAGCGGCCAGTAAAATAAAAAATTAAAAATAAACAGCACAGACTCTGGGGTCAGGCAGAGCTGGGAACAGATCCTGCTTCAATCACTGAGCAAATGGCCACAGAGGTCCTTAGGCTGAGGCTGTCTGGGCCAAGAGGGAATTTTTCTGAGGACACGCCTGCCTGGACAGAATTTTGGATCCAATGAGGGTTTCTCAACCTTGGCCCTGTTGACAGAATTCTCTGTAGTGAAGGGCTGTCCTGCACACTGTAGGGTATGGAGCACTACCCCTGTCCTCCACGCACTAGAGGCCGACTGGGACAAGCAGAAGTGTCTGTAGCCGAGGCCAGCTGTCCCCTGCGGAGGTGGGCGAGGTC
>NW_011495002.1:486182-529011 GCF_000754665.1 Bison bison bison | reverse complement strand
CTCCCCTCTAGATTAGATGACCTAAAGGTTCTTCCCATTCAGATAGTATTTTGGGATTCTATCTCAGGCTGCTCCCCGCAGGTGGCGCTAGTGGTAAACAACCCACCTGTCAATGCAGGAGATGAGAGAGACTGAGGTTCAATCCCTGGGTCAGGAAGATCCCCTGGAGAAGTAAATGACAACCCTACTCCAGTATTCTTGCCTAGAGAATCCCATGGGCTGCAGCTGGTCGCAAAGAGTTGGACATGATGGAATCGACTTAGCATGTACACGCACACGCGCACAGGTTACCAACACATAGAGCTGTTTTGTAAAACATCACCCCATTCACACATTGGAATCAGAATTCAGAGCTACCAGCCAATCAGATTGCTGGAATTTGTCTTTTCTTCTCGGTGGGAACAACCTGCAGGACAGGCTTGTTCCTTTTCAGGCCACTCAAGCTAATTCTGTTTTTTTTTTTTTTTCTGGTTAAAAACAAAAGCTTATTTTGAGTAAATTTCTCAGTTACCCCAAAGTTCAAAGTTCCCATCAGGCTTCTCCCCCACTCCATGGTTTCTTCCCTCACCCTCCTCCCCTCTGAGAAATCCTCAAGGCAGGGAGAAGCTTCTGGAACACTGGGGCATCTGTGGCCGATGGCTGGTCCTCTGAGCTGGCCTGGGGAGATGTATGTCTTGGGGGGACCTCATGGTATTTTTGTGTGTGTGCTGATGGCTCCCGGGGAGCTTGGCTCCCTCTCTGTGGCCTGGGCACCTGGCCATAGCCTCCTCTTGGCTCTTAACTCTGGGCTGTCACCCCTGGCTTCTGCATCCCCTGGTTCCAGTCCAGATGACCCCTGGCAGGCACGATGATGGAATTCTCAGTTACTGCCTGGCCTCTGCAGGGCTACGGGAATGTCTCTGGCTGGCCACTGTGGTGGGCACAGTGTGGGTGGCTGTCTCAGGCCATTCTCGCTCCAGCCCTGCCCTCTCACCGTTCCTTGACCACAGCCCATTCCCTTCCCACCTCCTTCTTCCTACTCTGAGGCTGCCTCTTGCCGGGACTCCAGGAGAGGCGTGTGTTATAGTCCACCAGGCCTTTGGAGCCTCAATCTTGCTAGTACTCTTCCAGAGAAAAATGAAAACACAGCCATCTCAGTATTCATCTTGCGCAATGACAATTTGGAAGTATTTTGAGTTGGCTTTATAACTCCCTCTAATACCCCGCTCCAATCAATTCTGTGAGCCCACAGGGACCACAATCCCAACTTTGCACCACTTATTGATCTCATTCCTTTCGAGTCCTCACTGTCCTCTGTATCCAGCTAAACAGCCGCCCTCATTTTGTTGTAAACACCCCAGGCCCTTCTCCTCTCCCATTTCATTGTATTTGGTTGATGTATGAGTCACGGTTCTCTAGAGAAGCAGAACCAACAGGCTGTGTGTTTATATAGAAAGAGGTTTATTTTAAGTAATTGACTCACATGATTGTAGAGACTGGCAGGTCCCAAATCGGCAGGGTGGCCTGGCTGGTGTTTCAGTTTAGGTCCAAAGGCAGTCTACAGGCAGAAATTCCTTCTTGCTTGCCTGGGAGAGGCCCATCTTCATGCTATTAAGACTTTCAACTGATTAGATGAGGCCCACCTCCTTATGGAGGACAATCTGCTTTACCAAAGTCCACCAAATTAAATGGAAATCTTTTTTTTTTCCCCCCAACACTCTCTCAGAGCCATTCAGAATGATGTTTGACCAAAAATCTGGGCACTGGAGCCCAGTCACACTGGCACATATAACTCCCTGTCACAGTGGCTAAATCACAGTTGGCTTTATATATATATCTGAGCCTGTCCCCACACAGCTGGAAGCAGCAGGGGCAGGAGACTTGCCTCACTGGAAATGGGTGATCAGTAACTCTCAGTAAAGTGTGGGGATTGGACTGTATTTCTCTAGTTCAGTCACTCCCCCTACTCGTAAAGGACTATTCATTGTCTGTTCCCCATTCTCAGCCTCTGTGTCTCAGAAAGAGGCCTCTGTGGATCCTCACCACTCCATCTGTCCACCAACAGGCTGCATCTGTGCTCTCACGTGCTCCTTCCCCCATCCTCCCGTGGGTGAAATGCCTCGGCTCCTGGCCAAGGCCAACCCTGCCTCCTGTGATGGATTTCCTCTTTCTCCTCTGCTCGAGGTCATTCTCCAACAGGTTCTTCCTCTCTCTGCTGATTCATCAGTTTTATCTTTCTTCATTCATTCTCGTTATGAATTCTTGACCTTGTTTGGAGCCCTACTCTATTTCTCTCCTTTTTTACAGTCCAGTTTTCATTTGTGCTGTCTGTAATCTCACTCCCACATTCTCTTCATTTTTTTTTAATTGTGGTAAAATACACACAAATGTACCACTGTAGCCATGTGAAATTGTATGATTCAGTGACATGAAGTGTGTTCACAGTGTGGTGTGACTGTCACTGGTCTAGTTCCAAAACTTTTCATCATTTCAAATGCAAATCTTGTACCCATGAAGCAGTCACTCCCTTTTCCCCTGCTTCCCCCAGATTCCCCCAGTCTCTGGTAACCACTAATATGCTTTCTGTCTCTATATATTGTTTATACTGGATATTTCATATAACTGGAATCATACAACATGTGGTTGCTTGTGACTGGTTTCTTTCAGTCATTGTAATGCTTTGAAGATTCGTCTATGTTGGAGCATGTATCAGCGCTTCCTTCCTTTTTATGATGGAATAGTACTCCATTGTGTAGAGGCATCACACTTTGTTTATCCACTCATCTGTTGAAGGACTCCTGTGTTGTTTCCTCCCACTCTTTGTAAGCCCTTTCTAACAGGCTCTCACCCCCACCAGTCCACCCAAACTGCTCTCGTCGAGATCACTGATCCCCATGTTACCATCTCTCATGGTTGATCTCAGTTGTCTTTGGACTTGAACTACCAGCAGCAGATGGTCTGCCAATGGCTCTCTCTTCTCAAATCACTTCTTGACTCGGTTGGCAGCACATGCTTTTTCCAGATTTTCCTTCTTCCTCTCTGGAATGTTCTATTCTGTCTCCTCTACTGTCTCTCTCCTCTGTTCTGTCCTCTTGATATTGGAATATGGTACCTGGACCTCTTTTCTATCAACTCTCACTAGCCCCATGGTTCTCAGTACCATTTGCGTATGGATACCATTTGCATACCTCATTTTATTGCACTTCAAAGACACTAGAGTTCTTTACAAATTGAAGGTTTATGGCAACATTGCATTGAGCAAGTCTATTGGCGCCGTTTTTCCAACAGCATTTGCTCACTTCATGTCCCTGTGTTATGTATTCGTAATTCTCGAGATATTTCAAATTTTTTCATCATTATTGTCTTTGTTATGGTGATTGTGATCAGTCATCTCTGATGTTACTTTTGCAAAAATATTACGACTTGATGAACGCTAAGATGATGATCAGCGGTTTTTAGCAATAAAATCTTTTTAAAAATTAAATTAATTAATTAATTTAATTTAATTTATTTTTTATTTTTATTTATTGGGCTGCATCAGGTTTAATTGCCCTGCCCTGTGGGATCTTAGTTCTCTGACCAGGGATTGAACCCACATCCCCTCTGTTGGAAGGCAGATTCTTAAATCACTGGACCACCAGGCAAGTCCATAAAATATTATTTTCTTTCTTTCTCTTTAATTCCTTTTTGGCTCTCTTTTTTCTTCTATATTGTCTGGAACTTAGGAGTCCTTTTTCTATTCTTTTAGTGATTACCCCAGAGGTTATAACATGTTCCTTATTTGCTAAAATTTCATACTACTTGTATGCTCTTTCCCAGTAACACAACTTAAAACACTTAGAATACCATGTATGATTATATTTAAAACACTTCCTGACTTACATTGTTTAGTGTTTAGTATTAAGCAATAAAATATTTTTAATTAAGATATGTACTTTTTTTTGATGTAATGTAACTGCACACTTAATGGACTATAGTATAATATAAACATAACTTTTATATGCACTGGAAGCCAGAAAAATTCATGACTCACTTTGTCACAATATTGCAGTGGTCTGGAACCAAATTGAAATGTGCAGAATTTGATCAATTTGAAATTGATATGTGCAGAATTTTCTACTCCTACTTCTGTGTCCTATTTGCTGCTCATTATCCCTCTTGGGATGCCTAACAAGTATTTCAAACTTTAAAAATTTGTCTTAAGTATCAAAGTAACTGAGGTATTGGAACCACCCTTGACTTTACATTTCCTCTCCTGCTCTGTAATTAATCCATCGGCAAGTATCACTGCGTTCATCTTCGTTTGCATCCAGAATCCAAGCACTTATCCCCACGCCTACTGCTCCCTCTCCGACCCAAAGCGCCAACATCTGTTCCTCTGATTACTGAATAGTCTTCCTCCTGGACTGCCTGATTCCACTTGTTTTCTCTAGTCTAGTGCGAGTCACTTTGTTTGTTTGTTTTTATTAACACTTAAGTCATATCTGTCTCTCTTCTACCTGTCTCTCTTCTACTCCGAATGCTTCAATAGGTCCTAATCTTACTCAGAGTAAATGCCAACTCTTCATTGTGAGCCCTCTCCAAGTCCAGGCCAAGACAATGAATATCCTTGCCATCTTCGTGGGCCAACAGGCAGATTTTTTTTTTTTCCCTTGGATCATCCCAGGGACCTCAGATCCAACTCGTCAACTGGTCAGACCTAAGGCCTCCACACCTGTCTAGGTGTGGCATTAAAACATAAGTTTCTGGACTTCCTTGGTGGTCCAGTGGTTCAGACTTTGCTCTTCCACTGCAGGGGGACATGGGTTCAATCTCTGGTCAGAGAACTAAGATTCCACAGTGCAGCCAACAAATAGAGAGGAAAAAAACACATAAATTCCTTAGTTGCCAAAACTTGTCACCTCTCTCACCCATATAGAGCAACCTCAGCATTGGTTCATGTTCACTATGTTGATTTTTGTTTCATTTTTGTCTTTTTTTTCCTGCCCCAAGGCTACCTATCCCTTACTTGCTTGGGAATTAGGCTGTGAATTTAGAAAGTTATTTGTCATATTTTGTTCAGCACTTTTTGGTGCCTGGCAGTGGGAGGATATTGAAGTGATGCTCTTTGCGCTATTGCTGGAAACAGAAGACCAGCATTGGCAGAAGAAATGGCAACCCACGAGAAATCCATGAACATAGGAGCTTGGCGGGCTATGGTCCTTGAGGTCACAAAGAGTTGGACACAGCTGAGTGACAGAACGCACGCACGCATATGTTATAGAATTCCATTTTTTAAAGGCTAAATAACACTCCATTGTGTATATAGACTACATTTTGTTTATTCATTCACCTGTCAGTGGACTCTTGACTTGCTTCCACCTTTTGGCTCTTCTGAGTAAAGCCTCAGTGAATACATGCGTACAAGTAACCCCAGTCCCTGTCTTTAATGTGTGGCTTTGTTGGTTAGGAAGCAAGCTGGGAAAGGATGGTGTAAACCTGACATAGGTCCACAGTCTCATATTCAAAAACATGAGGTCAGATGTTCAGAATTTTTCTTTTGAGTTTAGAAGGATAATTCAGTTTACACGTGGTACACTATGTCATACCCACAGTATTATTCTAAACAGATTACAAATAGCCCCACATCACTTTCAGGTTTGGTTTTGCAACCAAATTTATTTGCCACAAATTTATTTCCAATTTCTTTTTTTAGAGCTTTTTAGATTTCAGAATTGTGGATAAGGAATTGTAGACATGTATCAAAGGTTATCAGTTTGTAGAAATTAAAAAAAAAATGTCTTCACTTCTAATCTGCACTGTCCCCTGCGTGTCGTTTTACTTCTGAAAGAATTTTGGGAGAATTAATCGGTCAACTGAAGGAGGAAAAGTGATTGAATTGAAAGAAGCACTTAAGTACTTGGTAACTCAGTGGGGCTGGTCAAAGGACTTTCTGGGTACGTGGTGCTCAAGTCAACCGGAGCTGTGGAGAGGAGGATGTTTGATGAGACTGATGGGGGCGGGGGGACTTCCCTGGCAGTACAGCACATAGGCATCTGCCTACCAACGCAGGGGACATGGGTTTGATCCCTGGTCTGGGAGATGCCACATGCTGTGGAACAACTAAGTCCAAGCAGCACAACTACTGCGCTTGTGCTCTAGAGCCATGGAGCCAAAACAAGAGAAGCCCTACTCACACAACTGGAGCAAGCCCCTGAGCAGCAATGACGACACAGTGCAACCAGGAATACATTGATAATACTAAAAAAAAACTGGGAGGAATGAAGCGCACCATATTAATTATTTGAAAATTAAAATTCAAAGCTGAGGCCAGAAATGTACTCACAGCTGTTTTTAAAGAAAGTTAAGCAGAACGTAATGAATGGTCCTTAGATTAGATGGGTAGGAGGCCTTCAGAAAATACTGATCCATTCATTTTGGATTTAACTACTTAGCTGGGATGGTTATACCACTTTTGAGAACTTATCCTTTGTGAAGCTTTGTGTTATGTACTTTTTAAAAAGGTAATGTAAAGAATTTATTTATTTATTTTTGGCTGTGTGGGTCTTCATTGCTGCTAGGGCTTTTCTCTAGTTGCGGCGAGTGGGGGCCGCTCTCCAATTGTGGTACTCGGGGTTCCCATTGCGGTGGCCTTTCTTGCTGTGGAACACTGGCTCTAGGGCACATGGGCTTCAGTAGCTGTGGCACATGGCACAATAGTCACAGCTCCTGGGCTCTAGAGCACAGTCTCAGTAGTCGTGACCCATGGACTTATTTGCTCTGCAGCATGTGGGATCCTCCTGGATCAGGGATGGAACCCGTGTCTCCTGCATTGGAATATAGATTCTTTATCACTGAACCACCAAGGAAGCTATGTACTTGAAATACATTCCCTTATTTAATTCTTATAAATCTCTACACTGTATATTTTCCTGTCCCCAAGATGGGCTGTGCAATTTGTGGGGCCCAGTGAAAAATGAAAATGTGGGACCCTTTGTTCAAAAAGTATTAAGGATTTCAAGATAGCAAGAGCATTGTATTAAAGCAAGCTCAGGGCCCTTCTCAGAGTGAAGTCTTATGTACCAGCACTGACTGGAAGCTGGGTGTTACTGTCCCCATTTTTCATATGGGGACACTGAGACATGGAGAGGCCATGCCTTGCTTTTGGTCAGACAGCTCTGACCCTAAATGCTAAAAGACAAGGGGACTTACTGGTTATTGTATCTGCATTTCAGCTCAGGGTAGATGCTCAGTGAGTATTATGGAATGGCAATCAAGACAACTCAGCAAATGCTAAGGAGTGCCTAGAACTTTTGGAGGTGTTGTTAAGAGCATGAGAGAATGAGCTAAAATCTGATAATATACACTAATTGTTCTCACTGTGCTGTGCTTAGTCCCTCAGTTGTGTCCAGCTTTTTGTGACCCTATGCTCTACAGCTTGCCAGGCTCTTCTGTCCATGGGTGTTCTCCAGGCGGGAATACTGGAGTGGGTTCCCATGCCCTCCACCAGGGGATCTTCCCCGCCAGGGATTGAACCCAGGTTTCCCGCATTGCAGGCGGATTCTTTACTGTCTGAGCTACAGGGAAGCCCAATTGTTCATGCTAGCAAATGCCTATAAATATATAGGAAACAGTTGTACTGACTCCCCCCACCTCCCCACTAGGCTTTGTGGGGGGTCTGTTTAATTCCTCTGCTAGGGTAATGTGAACCATCTTACTTGTGAAGATTTCTCATTAAACAACTATTTGCCTAATTGGGGTAAATCAGCTAAATGCTAATTAGTATCTTTCAAAGAGTTAAAAATAGATCTCTAATCACTCACATTATCCCTGAGCACAGAGAGCAGGAGGGAAGCCTGCTTTCAGAGCCTCCGTCTTATTTAATGTTTTACAGACTCGGCGCAAAACCCCACATGCCAGTTGCATGGCAGTAGCTGACACATAGCTGAGATGCTTGAACGTGGTGGCTTTCCAGAGGCTGTTGTATGAGAAACTCAGTCATTAGCGGCTATAATTGTGCTTGTGCGACTCTGACAAAGAATTTCCTCCACAACTATGTGGCTAGAATCACGCTAGTGAAATTCAAGTGACAGCTGAAGACAACAAGATTGGAATGAGAATGGCCAAAGTTATGACAAATAGTTACGCTCATGACAAACTGGCCCGGGGACGGGCTTTGGCAGACGGCACATTTGGACTCCTGGGCTCTTCTTCTGCAAGATTCCCAAGAGGATGTTTCTGTGACAGCTGACACGTCCAGCTGATCTTCCATCTGAGACTGTGGCTTCTCTGGTCTAAAATTAAAGCCATTCTTTTGCTTGCTACTGACACAGATGTTCTGCAACATCTTAAAGATCGCTTAGTGGCCTAAATGATGGAATAGGGGGTCTAAATGATGGAATGGGGGGGTTACATCATCTCCTTCTAACAATAGGTAGGGAAGGAGCTGGTTGGGGTCAGCACCTCAGTGATGTCAGCAGAGGTCCCCAACTCTTCTCATATTTCCACTCCGCCATCCTGAGCATGTTGGGTTTCATCCTCACCTTTGTTCTCTCAAAGTACAAGACATCATTTCTTCATGAAATGGTGTCTAGGTACAAGTAAGTTTATTATTCTGAGTATTCCTCATTCTGCGTGCATGCTAAATAGCTTCAGTTGTGCCCAATTCTTTGTAAACCTATGGACCATAGCCTGCCAGGCTCTTCTGTCCTTAGGATTCTCCAGGCAAGAATACTAGAGTGGGTTTCCATGCCCTCCTCCAGGGGATCTCCTCCATCCAGGGATCAAACCTGTATCTCTTTATTCTGGGTTCTCCCAAAAGCATAGTCTGATACCACTTATTTGCAGGAGGATTGAGAGACTGGGGACACGAGGCAGGGAAGGAGGAGAAACCAATACAAGAGCATGTTGTTGAGCTGCTAAGTTCTGGTGAGATCTACTGGGAGGTAGGTAGAGGGTGGCCAGGATTGCTTACCTGGAAGCCGAGGCTCTTGGAGCCTTTATCCAGTGCTCCTGGTTTCCAGTGGCTGGGAGGGCTGTGAAAGGAGGGATGTGTAGTGGCAGGAGAGGCAAAGGAGAAGACTCAAAGGCCAAGAGGTAAAGCCGCTCAGTGTGTGGGCCTGCTGTGGGATGCTGTCAACTCGGGGTGAGTAGGAGTTCCTAAGCATGCTTGCCTAGCACCCTGTGGTGCCTGGGCTGAAATTAAAGCTCAGTAGTTGAGAGTCCCTTGGACTGCAAGGAGCTCCAACCAGTCCATCCTAAAGGAAATCAGTCCTGAATATTCACTGGAAGGACTGATGTTGAAGCTGAAACTCCAATACTTTGACCACCTGATGCAAAGAACTGACTCATTGGAAAAGACCCTGATGCTGGGAAGATTGAAGGCAAGAGGAGAAGGGGACAACAGAGGATGAGATGGTTGGATGGCATCACTGACTCAATGAATATGAGTTTGAGTAAACTCTGGGAGTTGGTGATAGACAGGGAGGCCTGGCATGCTGTAGTCCATGGGGTCGCAAAGAGTCGGACACAGCTCCGCGACTGAACTGAACTGAGGATGTGCTGCTTTGTTATCTGAAGCTAGGAGGGCTAGTTCTCCTCCCTTCTTCCTATCCTGCTCCCACAGATAAGGTTGACTAGCCAAAAACACCTCACTGTCCCAGGACCAGGCCCTGCTGCTGCTTATCCCTGAGACAGAGCTTCAGTTTCCTGCCAGATCACAGACTTATCCAAACAAGCCTATCCTATCCTCCTGGGAGAACCACGGGGCACCCCACCCTTTTGCTACTACAAAGCCTGCCTCCCACGCTCCTGCTTATTCACTCCATTCCTAAGCACAGCCCTCCGCACCCAGCATGGTATGCTGTTTCCTATCCCCTCCCCAGGCCTGAGTACATGTGACTATAAACTGCTGTTGATCTCATCTGTCAAGTGTTTGGCCATTCCCAGAACCCTAGAGTAGGAATCCCTTCCTCACTACTACTGTGCAAATGAGGAGCTCAAACAACCATAACTAAGAACATCCACCACTGGGACTTCCCTGGTGGTTCAGTGCTTGAGAATCTGTCTTCCAAAACGCAGGGGACATGGGTTTGATCCCTATTTGGGGAACTAAGATGCCACAGGTTTCAGGGCAACTAAGCCCATGCACCGCAACTAGAGAGCCTGTGAGCTCTAGAGCCTGTGATCCACAAGAGAAGTCCATGAGCCACAACTAGAGAGAAGCCCTCATGTGCCCCAATTCTCCAAGCCAGGCTTCAACAGTACATGAACTGAGAAATTCCAGATGTTCACACTGGATTTAGAAAAGCCAGAGGAACCAGAGATCAAATTGCCAACATAAGTTGGGCCATTGAAAAAGCAAGAGAGTTCAGAAAAACTTTATTGTCTACACCAAAGCCTTTGACTATGTGGATCACAACAAATTGTGGAAAATTCTTAAAGAGCTGGGAATACCAGACCACCTTACCTGCCTCCTGAGAAATCTGTAGGCAGGTCAAAAAGCAACAGTTAGAACTGGACGTGGAACAATAGACTGGCTCCAAATCCGGAAAGGAGTATGTCAAGGCTGTATATTGTCACCCTACTTATTTAACTTATATGCAGAGTACATCATGCGAAATGCCAGGCTAGATGAAGCACAAGCTGAAATCAAGATTGCAGGGAGAAAAACCAATAACCTCAGATAAACAGAGACATCACCCTTATGGCAGAAAGTGAAGAACTAAAGAGCCTCTTGATGAAAGTGAAAGAGGAGAGTGAAAAAGTTGGCTTAAAACTCAACATTTAGAAAATGAAGATCATGGCATCCGATCCCATCTATTTCATGGCAAATAGATGGGGAAACTATGGAAACAGTGACAGACTTTAGTTTTTTGGGCTCCACAATCACTGCAGATGGTGACTGAAGCCATGAAATTAAAAGATGCTTGCTCCTTGGAAGAACAGCTATGACCAACCTAGGCAGCATATTACAAAGCAGAGAGATTTCTTTGCCAACAAAGGTCCATCTAGCCAAAGCTATGGTTTTTCCAGTAGCCGTATATGAATGTGAGAGTTGGATGATAAAGAAAGCTGAGCACCGAAGAATTGATGCTTTTGAATTGTGGTGTTGGAGAAGACTCTTGAGAGTCCCTTGGACTGCAAGGAGATCCAGTCACTCCTAAAGGAAATCAGTCCTGAATATTCATTGGAAGGACTGATGCTGAAGCTTAAGCTCCAATCCTTTGGCCACCTGATGTGAAGAACTGACTCATTGGAAAAGACCCTGATGCTGGGAAAGATTGAAGGCAGGAGGAGAAGGGGATGACAGAGGATGAGGTGGTTGGATGGCATCACTGACTCGATAGACATGAGTTTGAGCAAGCTCTTGGAGTTAGTGATGGACAGGGAAGCCTCGAGTGCTGCAGTCCGTGGGGTCACAAAGAGTCAGACATGACTGAGCAACTGAACTGAACTAAACTGAACTGCCAAAACTAGAGAAAGCTTGTGTGCTGCAGCAAAGAGCCTGCACGCTGCAATGAAGACCCAATGCAGACAACCCCCGCCCCAAACCACCACCCTCCCAAAAAAATGGAGCAGGCTCCAGTAGTGTCTCACTGGACAGAACTGAGTTACCTGCCTCTCTCTGAACCGATCCCTGGCAAATGGCAATGATATTAGGATGACTGATTGGAGACCCATTAGAGTTAGTCCTCTGTGGTGGGTGGGGTAGGACCCACTTTCCATGGGCACATTTTCACTCAGTGCCTGAATGAAATCAGGGTTCTGTTGGGTTCTCTTAGAACAAAATAAGGGAGAAATGGTTGTTAGGTAGACAATCAGCTCTGTCTACTCTCTAGATGGTGGAGGAACCATTCAAGGGTATAGGGGACAGAAATGGTACCATCTCTACTAGGCTTCCCCTGGTGGCTCAGATGGTAAAGAATTTGCCTGCAATGCAGGAGACCGGGGTTCAATCCCTGGGTCAGGAAGATCTCCTGGAGAATGAAGGGCTACCCACTCCAGTATTCTTGCCTGGAGAATTCCATGGACAGAGGAGACTGGCAGACTACAGTCCATGGGGTCACAGAGAGTCAGACACAACTCAGCAATGAACACTTTCACTTTTCTTTACTAGCTTTTAACTCTGATGACAGTGTGAAAAAAGAAAATAAAAAGGCCAGAGACTGGGGCAGGCGCACTGATCCTCCCTAGAGTGGGGACAGTGGATGTAGCAAATGGCAGTCACGTGGGATGTTGACAGCTGAGGAGGGGAAAGTCCCAGGAGTGACCATTGCAAGAGACCAGGAAGCTCACTGGGTCTCTAACGTCAGGGTTCTCAGCAGTCACCCATAGCCCTCCCAGGGATTCTGACTGGGAAGCTCTGGGGTGAGGCCCCAAAATGTGCACTTTTAACTCATTCCTGCAGGTGTCGAAGTAGAGGGTTGGTACCCACATGCTGAGTGTCTCTCCCTCCAACGAGTGAAAACCCTTAGGCTGGAATTACTGCACATACCCCAGCAGGAGTGGCAGGTCGTCTTCACTCTTCCTAGAGTTTCTTTGTCCAGCCACCACTAGACACCAGGATTCTGTGTCCCTGAGCTGGTGAGTCAGGAAACTGTATCAGCACAGGCTTGTGGTCTCAATGACAAACCTCTTAGTCACACTGGAGCTCTCTTCATTTTCCCCTGATGGCTCCTCTATGGAGACCTTCATCTCTGAAATCTACCTGATATTCATAGCTGACTTTCACATACCAGGTTGCTATCGTGTACCTTCCTATTGGCTAACTTGGCTTGAGTCAACATCATGCCATGCACAAGATGCCTCCTTCACTGATTCTGTGAGTATTTATTGAGGAGCTGTGTGCCAGACGTTGTTCTAGGCTTTGGGGATCTGACTTGGAAACAAGTGGGCAGAGTCCTCACTCTCATGAGACTTTACGACATGAGTCACACAGTAAACAAAACGTGCACAGTCTCATGGGTTGAACTGTGGCCCTCACTGAAAAACAATTACATCCAAACCCTAACCCCTGGGGCCTGCGAATGAAACCTTACTTGGAAATAAGGCCTTTACAGTTTTAATTAAGTGAAGGATCTCAAGATGACATCATCCATCACTAAATCCAATGAGGGCTTCCTAGGTGGCACAGCGGTAACAACCTGCCTGCCAGTGCAGGAGACGCAAGAGACACGGGTTTGATCCCTGGGTCAGGAAGTTCCCCTGGAGGAGGAAATGGCAACCTGCTCTAGGGAAATCCATGGACAGGGGAGCCTGGTGAGCTACAGTGCCTGGGGTCACAAAGAGTTGGACATGACTGAGCACACAGGCATGCATGCTAAATCCAATGACCGATGTCTTCATAAGGGAAAGGGGAGTTTCGAGAAGAAGAAACAGCTGGAAGGAAGCAATATGAACACAGAGGCAGAGACTGGAGTGATGCTGCTGCAAGTCAAGGAATATACCTGGACCCACCAGAAGCTGGAAGAGATAGGAAGGATTCTCCCCTAGAGACTTTGGAAGGAGTGCAGCCCTGCCGACACCTTGATTTAGGACTTTTGGCCACCAGAATTGTGATAGCATAAAAACCTCTGTCCTTTAAGCCAGCCAACTTGTGACTGTGTGTTATGACAGCCCCAGGAAACAAATACCCATAGTAAGTCAGGTAGTAGTGAGAGCTGGGGAGGAAAATCTGTTCAGTTCAGTTCAGTCACTCAGTTGTGTCCGACTCTTTGTGACCCCCTGGACTGCAGCACGCCAGGCCTCCCTGTCCATCACCAACTCCTGGAGTTTGCTCAAACTCATGTCCATCAAGTTGGTGATGCCATCCAACCATCTCATCCTCTGTTGTCCCCTTCTCCTCCCGCCTTCAATCTTTCCCAGCATCAGGGTCTTTTCCAATGAGTCAGTTCTTTGCATCAGGTGGCCAAAGCATTGGAGCTTCAGCTTCAGCATCAGAGGAAAATAAACCAGGGTAAAGGGATGGAGAAGGTGGGAGGGTGGAGGAGATGCTGCTCCGGGTAGAGTGACACACTGGTCCTCGCTTGTCCTTGTATCTGTTTCTCTGATCACCACCACCTCCTGGCCTCTCCTTGTTTTTCTCCCAGCTGTGTTCTCAGACCTTGGCTTCTGATCTCACCTTACACTCATCTGAGGATGGCAGCTCAGTGGGGACTCTGTTTACTCTCTGCAGAAAATCAGTAGCTTCGTTGAGGGTAGGGGCGGGGTCACACACTCAGATGAGGGTGAAGGACCACGTGAAGGGCAGGGGCCCCTTCCCCCATCTTGGAGCTGCTGCCCTGCATCTGCTGATTGGGGCCACGAGGGGTTGGGGTTAGCAGTGCCAGATCTTCTGGTTTCTTCAATGAATTGTTTTCTTTCTTAACAGAACTCTCTCTCTCTTTTTTAGGGGGTATTTACTTAAAAAAATTTCAAGTGTGGGGACTTACCTGATAGTCCAGTGGCTAAGAGTCTATGCTCCCAAGGCAGGGGGCCTGGGTTCGATACCTGGTCAGAGAACTAGATCCCACATGTTGCAACTAAAGATCCCACGTGCCACAATTAAGACCTGGAGCAGTTAAAAAACAAACAAACAAACAAAAAAAAACCAACAAAAAAACAGGTGAAATCAAAATAGCACAAGTTAAACATGTGGAAGTGGACAATTCAGTGGCCTTTAATTCCTTTACAATATTGTGCAACCACCACCTCTTTCTAGTTCCCAATGTTCATCTTCTGAAAATGAAATCCCACACCCACTGGGGAGTCAGTCCCTGTTTCCCCCACCTCCAGCTCCTGGTAACCGCCAATCTGAGTTCCATTTCTATGGCTTTACCTATTCTGGATCTTTCATGTAAATAGGATTGTGCAATTAAATGTCAACAACAAACAGCAACAATGACAGTTACCTTGTGGATGGTTGGCCTGGCCCTTAGACATTCCCTGACCTCTGGCTGTGACAGGTGGCCCCTCATATCAAAATGAGGGGTTCCTTTGGCAGCTGTCTTGGTGGCCTTTTAGGATGCTGATAACACCAGGCTGGGGAGTGGTCCAGAAGCTCTGGGTAGTGGTGGGTCGGTGGTCCTGAGTGGGTGGTTTTGGGGGATGTGCTCTGATTCCACTATGGTCCCCAAGAGGAATGGTGACTGTGACCAGTGGCACTGGGAAGGCAGCCCTTGCCTTCATGAGAGTTCTAAGGGCTTAGAAAGGATGCTCCCCTCTTCTCGATGGTTCTAACATGCTGCTTGGTGAGGGAGTTGGTCCTGAAATGATGCCCAAACAGGAGACGTGTGGAGGGAAAATGGGCTCAGGTCCCATAGCCATAAGGATCCCTGTGTTCAAGAATTCCCCTTGCCAACCTGGAATTCTGCTCCGGAGGACAAAATGTGGACTGGTTGGTCGTTTTCCCTTAGGGGAGGTGAGGTCATACTCTTCAGTTAGAGAGAGGAAAAAATGAGATGCGAGTGTTGGAGGGCTGTGTTCATTCTTTCCCAGAGTCATTCATTCCTTTAGGGAAGGGTACCCAGAGAGATGAAGATATGTTACCTGTCAGCCCTCGGATTTATTAGGGGTCAGATTAAAAAAAAAATAGTGTTACCAAGTGTTAACAATAGGAACCATGGGGATCAAAGTAGGAAAAGACAGATTTTAACCAGGCAAAAGGGAAGTGGGAGGTATAAAAAGTTGAATGTACTCCCCAGGTCACTCACTGCCCATGGTCCTGGGACTCCTCTCTGCCCAGAGCAAGGATGGGCAGTTGGGTGTGGAGAGTGGGGTGAATCCATTCTCCCCAGTTCTGGCAGTTTCTGCCCCAACGGGGATGGGAGGTGGGGGGTGGTGGGCAGGTGGGAGGGGTGGGCTTTATCGAATTCCTTCGCCCCCAGGGACCACTTTTTCTCATTTGCACAAAAGCGCGGTCTGAACCAGGCTCCCTGCTTTGCCTAATTCTTTCGTTTCTGCTTTGGAGTTCAACTTCGCAGTGCCTTGTTGTGGTTGGAACATGAGTATATACAGGAACGGGGCTTATTATGGTTGGAAATGATCCTTCTCCAACCAGCTTATTAAAAACACAGCTCCTTCTCTCCTGGCTGGAGTGGTCTAGGCGTGGTGCTGCCCCCCTCAGAGCAAGGGATGAGATGGTGATTCACTTCGGCTCTTTTCCAACGTCTAATTCAATGAATTCGGTTTGCTTCAGAGCCCCGTGGGTCATTTTCCCTGCTCAGTGACTTGCATCACAGGGGGTGGGGGGATGGGGGCTGAGATAACCAAGAACACAGGGAGCCAATGGGTAGGTTTTTTTGGAAAGAAACTTCGTGACTTTCACCGACCTGGGGGAGATCCAGACTGTGGAAAAACATAGCCATTTAAGAATACGGTTCTTGGAACAAGGGAAAATATCCTCCAGCAGTGCTGTAATTTTTCACCTTCTCACATTTCACTTTTGTTTAAGAAAGACGTCTGACATCACCGGGAGGATCTGCCGTGTCAGAAATACTGCGGATGACTCTGTGAACAGCTGCAGCCTTTGTGCTGGGCTCATCGCTCCGTGTGGGTAGCTGTCGTGTCCACTGAGTCATTCCCCACCCCACCCAGTCCACTCGGCTCTTCTGCATTCCTGGCCCTGCATCGTGCGATGTATCCTTAGAAGAGGCCACATGCATCTTAATTAACAGCAGAAGGTAAACTGGAATAATGTGAGAAAAGACCTTGCGTCTCTGGGTGTGATTAAATGTGTGTAAAGACAGAGGAGAAAGCAGATGTTATGTCTTGTTTCTTTTTTCAAACTGGAGTTGAACCCTCACAAAGCTGCTGGGTGTCAGAAATGGAAACGGTGAAATTATGAAAGGAACCTCCCAGCTGTGCTTTCACAGGCAGCTTCTCTTTAACAGTGTTTGATAACTTCCAAAGGAAAAATTATTTTAATGGGTGACATTTCAAATCAATCTGTTGAAAGGCTATTTGTCTGAAATACAAATTTGCCAGGATCTTCTCTGTGTATGTGTGTGTGTATATGAACTGCTGAAGGAAAGACGGGAGGGCTGGTTTGTTTCACTGTGAATATTTCTTAGCCTGGTCCTCGGCTGTTTATTCACTTGGGCTTTCCAGGTGGCGCTAGTGATAAAGAACCAGCCTGCCAATGCAGGAGACATAAGAGATGAGGGTTTCGATTCTTGGGAAGATCCCCTGGAGGAGGGCATGATAATCCACTCCAGTATTCTTGCCTGGAGAATCCCATGGACAGAGGAGCCTGGTGGGCCACAGTCCATAGGGTAGCAAAAAGTCAGACACGACTGAAGCAACTTCACAGGCACATGAAGAGAGGAAACGACAAAATGAACTTGAGGCATACTCTGGTTATCTTTTGCTGTGTATCAAACTGTCCCCAAACTTGCCGTTTTAAAATGATTTTGTGGGTGAGGAATTTGGGCAGGGTTCAGCTGTGCAATTATTCTGTTCCAAGTGGCATTCCTTGAGGCTGCTCGGTGGTGTTCAGCTAGCAGATGGGCTTCAGGGGTTCAAGACAGCTTCACTTACGAGTCTGGCACCTCATTGGGGGGTGCCTGGAAGACTGGACCCTGCTGGGCCAGTCAACTGGGGTGCCAACACTAGATCCCCCAGCAGGGCATCTCAGGGCACCCAGAGACCAAGCTCACATGTCAAGCTTCCACAGTCTATGCTGGGAAATCAAGAAACATCACTTTGCTATCCTAGATCCTGACCCGGATCACAGGCCAGCCAGATTCAAGAGAAGTGGCAATAGTTCCTGCCTTTCAGTAGGAGGATGCCCAGAGAAGTTTTGGCTTTCTTTAATGCACTGTATGACGTGAGAGAGACTTTTCAGCCAGGCTTTCAGGAATGCTTAAAAATTGCTAGACTTTACCTGGATTAGCTCCTTTGGTGACCCGCATAGCAGCTGTTGAAAACCTTTTCCAATTGTTTCTCTCAAGCTTTTAAAACCCAGCAGGATCCTATGGGGCCTTCCTGGGACAGACCAGCCCCACCACACACATACACACACACACACAGACACACACACACACAGTGTCTGCTGTCTGCTTCTAACCTGTAGAAAAACTTTAGCCAAATAATAAATTTAATCAGGAGAAAAGAACAAGAGAATGCAGAAGCAAAGGAAAACAGTCAAACAGGACCAAATAATGGGGCTTCCCTTGCCTCAGAAGGTAAAGAATCTGCCTGCCTGCCGATGCAGGAGACCTGGGTTCAGTCCCTGGGTTGGGAAGATCTCCTGGAGAAGAGAATGGCAACCTGCTCCAGTATTCTTGCCTGGAGAGCTCCATGGACAGAGCAGCTTGGTAGGCTATAGTCCATGCGGTCCCAGAGAGTCAGACACGACTGAGCAACCAACACATACAAGACCAAATAATAATAGTTTAGCCATTAAGCAAAGGCAAGGATCTATAGTGTCTCCTCGAGGGCTATAGATAATATCCGGAGCCATATCCTTTAAGCTGTTGTGTAGATACAGCCCAGCACCTCCGGACTAAAAAGATGTTCTTATTACTACTTGCCTGATAAAACATGGGACCATCGTGTGTGTGTGCTCAGTCACTCAGTCATGTCTGACTCTGCAATCCCATGAACTATATATAGCCTACCAGGTTCCTCTGTCCATGGGATTTCCCAGGCAAGAATACTGGATTTGGTTGCCATTTCCTTCTCTGGGGATCTTCCTGACCCAAGGATCAAATCTGCATCTCCTGTGTCTCTTGCACTGCAGGCAGATTCTTTACCCACTGACCTACTACTTTCCTGATAAAACATGGACCCTCAGAGTGGATAAAAGCCTGGGTTCAAAAATCATTGTTTACCATCCTTAAGACTTTGAGCAAGTTACTCAACCACTCTAACCCTCCATGGCCTTATCTGTAAAAAAGTGATAATAATACCGAAGTCACTTTGGTGTTGTTGATAGATGTGTATGAAAATGCTTAATATAGACCTGGGTAAATATAATTTAAAATGTAGCTATCTTTGAGCCCCATTCTTTCCAAACTTGTCTTAACGTGGGCTATTTTCCTGACACTGACATTTATTAGAACAAATCACTAAAACTTTGAGACTTTTAATTATTTATGGAGTTGAAGAGATGATTAAATCAAATGATGCTGGTGAAACCCTTTGTGGCCGTCAAGTGCATTATAAAGATGAATAACACAGCAACACTATCAGCATCACAACCAACTCATAATTGCTGTGTGTTCTGCATGGTCAAAAGTCATCACCCATTTCTCTTCTCATCATTTATTTTCATGGTGCCCCAAAGTTGCAGATACTATGGAGTGAGCAAACAGAGGAAAGAAACTTTATTAAAGGTGGAAAAAGGCAACCAGCTACATTCACAATAATTTATGGAGTCTAAGCATTTGTGTATAATTCACTATTATAATGAAATAAAACCCAACCAAGTTGATCTGACACATCTAATGATATACATAATCCTTGCTCTTGCTGCATGGTAATTAGGCATAAAAAGTAAGATTTCACATAAATAACTGTAATTAGTATTACTTGGAAGCCACCAAAGCAAAATTTTAATCTATCTTTTATTTTTTTTCTAGTACCCATGATTAGCTACAAGGCTAACAATTTCCCCCGACAACCTGTACTGTTTGATTCTTTCATTCATTCATTCACTCATTCTTTAATTCATCAAACATTTATTAGGGATTCCCAGGTGGTGCTAGTGGTAAAGAACCTGCGTGCCAATGCAGGAGGCATAAGAGACTCAGGTTCGATCCTTGGATCAGGAAGATACCTTGGAGAAAGAAATGGCAAACTATTCTGGTATTCTTACTTGGAGAATCCATGGACAGAGGAGCCTGGTGGGCTATGTCCATGGGGTCACAGCGTCAGACATGACTGACATGACTTAGCTCGAACACATGCACCATATGCCAGGCAGGGTGCTAAGTAAGTAGAAATAGCCAGTCATGGATGGACAGATGAGACAAAGGGGTGATTTCAATAGTGTTAACCCTCCTACAGTGGGAGCTGAGCACTATGAGAGCACAAAAGGGACACAGAATCTAGTTTTGGGGTTCCACTGAGGACTCTCTGGAGGAGATGGTGGCCAAAGGAGTCGGGAGGGGCCAGATCAGGAAAAGAGCATGTTTAGCACGTGTGGTCTGAGGAGTGGAAATAGTCAGGAAACAGACCTGGTGTCTTACTGCATATTGGGGCCAAGGAAGCAGGGGAGCCAAGGAGGATACCCAGATTTGGGGTTCTGAAAGAGGTGTCTCCTCTGAGACAGGATGGAGGAGGAGCAGCTTTGTGGGGCAGACGTTTGTCATGAGCAGGTTAAGTGAGTTTGGGTTTGTTGTGGGATGTTCAAGAGGAGTTGCCCTGCAGGCAGCTGATATGTGGTTCTAGAGCTGCTGAGCTGTCCAAGATGGTAGCCGCCAGTCCCGTGTTCCTACTTAATTAAAAGGAAATACAATTATAAACGGAGCTCTTTACTTGCTGTTGTTGTTCAGTTGCTAAGTCATGTCCAACGCTTTGTGACCCCATGGACTGCAGCACACCAAGCTTCCCTGTCCTTCACCGTCTCCCAGAGTCTGCCCAAACTCTTGTCCATTGAATCAGTGGTGCCATCCAACCATCTCATCCATCTCTGCTACCCTCTTCTCCTTTTGCCTTCTATCTTTCCCAGCATCGAGGTCTTTTCCCGTGAGTCGGCTCTTCGCAGCGAGTGGCCAAAGTATTGGAGCTTCAGCTTCAGCAACAGTTTCACGAGCTCTGTAGCCACGTGTGGCTAGTGGACGCCATGTTGGACACTGCAGATAGAAAACGTTTCCATCAAAGTTATATAAGACTGTCATAACGAATTACCACACACTGGGGGGCTGAAAACAACAGAAATTCATTCTCTCAGTTCTGGAGCGTATAGAGGTCTGAAACCACAGTGTCAGTTGGCCATGCTCCCTCTAAAGACTGGGAGAGACTCCGCTCCATCACTGTCTTTCAGCTTCTGGCATTGGCAGCAGTCCTTGGCATTTTTAGCTGTACACGCATCATGCCAGTCTGGGCTTCATATGGAATTCTCCCTTGTGAATGTGTCTCCAAATCTTTCTCTCCTTATAACAGCACCAGCCATTGGATTTGAGTGCCCACCTTAGTCTGGTGTGACTTCATCTTAACTTGATGACATGTGCAAATATCCTGTTTCCAAACAAGGACGACTTCAAGCCAATTGGAGCATACCATTTTGGGGAACACAATTCAGCCTATAACAGTGACCAAATTGGACAGCACTGCTCTAGAGCCTAGAGGAGAAAAAGGATACTGAAGCCATGGGTCTTCATGTTGCTGTTGTTGTTTAGTCATTCAGCTGTGTCTGGTTCTTTGTGACCCCATGGACTGTAGCCTGCCAGGCTCCTCTGTCTGTGGGATTTTCCAGGCAAGAATACTGGAGTGAGTTGGCATGTCCTTCTCCAGGGGAATCTTCCCAATCCAGGGATCAAACTCATGAGTCCTGCATTGCAGGCAGATTCTTTACCACTGAGCCATCAGGGAAGTCTTTGAGTCTCCTAGATGAGATTATCCAGGGAGTAGATGTGGAGAGGGAAGAGAGCAGTCTTATACCATTTAGGGATGGACAGAGGAAAAGAAGCTCACCAGGGGATTGAGAAGGGAAACCAGAGGGGTGGAAGGAACACTGGAGAGTACAGACGCTAGGAAGTGGAGGGAACCATTTTAAGGTGATGAAGGTGGTCAGTGGTGCTAACAGCTATTGAGAGGACAAGTAGAAAAAGAAGTGAAAAACCCCATCAGATTTAGCAACAAGGAGGTTGTTGGCAAAGACTTGGGAGAATGGAAGGGCAGAAGTCAGGTTGGGCTAGGAACTAATGACGCATATGGAAGCAGAGATGGCCCTGGTGGAAATGAAGAAGAATAGTTCAAGGGATACAGGTGGACTGCAGGGTGGGTCACAGGATGCTGTGATAAAAGAGTTCAGGAGGTGTGGCCTTGGGCGTGGGTGACTGAATATTTGGGGATGTTGGGCTCTAGTTTGGCACAAATAGAAGAGTTTCCTTCTTGGGATCGTCTTGGATGAGCACTGGAGCTGGAACCCTGGGTGCCCAGGTACCAGCTACTCAGCCCCTGCCCTGGACCCGCTGTGTTGATAATGAGCGACTTCTATTTCCTTCAGCACATTTGCTGCATGATCCCATCTCCAACGTCCTAATCGGCCCTTTGTGGGTCCTTCCTTCCTGTCCCCTCTGACTCTGGCTGTAAGTGACTTTAATTTGGCACTTCTCCTGTCCCCAGGGACCATATCTCTCCCTTCTGGTGTCTCTAGGACATGGCCTCTGCAGACTGCCCCCTGCTCTGTGTCTTCCAGGTTCACACATCTCATCTCAGTTTCTAAAAATGGCTGCACTCAAGGTTCTACCTGGAAAGCTTTTTGCCATCACCACTCATGGCCTACCCCTGCTGATGCTCTAGGTGTCCCCTTAAATGTCACTTTCTCAAGGAAGTGTCCCTGGTATTCAATCAGGTCCTCCAGTTCTAATAGTCACCACACCCCTTTCTTTTTCATCACAGCTCCTGCCTTGATTCAGAACTACGTATTTACTTGTGTAATTAACATGTGGTCCTGCCTCCCCGACTAGACTGTAAACTCCATGAGGGCAGGAGTTTCCTGTTCACCCTGATGCCTTGGTGATTAGCATAGTAGATACTCAAGAAGTGGTTATTATATTCATTATTTGAGGAGTGACATTTTTTGATGCATTCCCCCCATCTCCAGCATTTTATTACAAACAAATTTATACAAACAGCAAAGCTAAAAGAACTTGATATTTAGTTCAGTTCAGTTCAGTTGCTCAGTCGTGTCTGACTCTTCACAACCCCATGAACCGCAGCACTCCAGGCCTCCCTGTCTGTCACCAACTCCCAGAGTCCACCCAAACCCATGTCCATTGAGTCGGTGATGCCATCTAGTCATCTCATCCTCTGTCATCCCCTTCTCCTCCTGCCCTCAGTCTTTCCCAGCATCAGGGTCTTTTCAAATGAGTCAGCTCTTTGCATCAGGTGGCCAAAGTATTGGAGTTTCAGCTTCAATATCAGTCCTTCCAATGAACACCCAGGACTGATCTCCTTTAGGAGGGACTGGTTGCAGCCCAAGGGACTCTCAAGGTCTTCTCCAACACCACAGTTCAAAAGCATCAATTCTTCTGTGCTCAGCTTTCTTTATAGTCCAACTCTCACATCCATACATGACCACTGGCAAAACCATAGCCTTGACTAGATGGACCTTTGTTGACAAAGTAATGTCTCTGCTTTTTAATATGCTGTCTAGGTTGAGTACCCATATATTATCATCAACATTTAATCACATATCTATTCCTTTGTTTATCTCTCTATCCTCTGTCAATCCATCTTATTTCCTTGATTGAGCCACTCTCTTCAATATTTCTTCAGTCTTTCAGTTTCCAGATTCCAAGTTCCTGAAAGAAGACTCTGGCAAACCAGGGAAAAGGCCAGATGAAACACCTATGGGTTGGCTCCCTTTAGATTTGGGAGCCATGTCCTTGATCTGACAGTTGTGTTGAATCCTGTAGGGTCCTTTGGTCCAAAGGATCCCTGTTATATCATTAGCAGGCTTGTGGGTGTGGCCATCTCCCCTTGATGATGGTTTGAGTTGTGTGGGCCCTGTGATATTGCTGCAATAAGCTGCAAACAGGTATAGGAACCAGAGGAAGATCAAGCTAGAGAGATAATATGAACTTCAGTTTTGTATTTTCCATTGGGGACTTAGAAATGCTATGTCTTAGACTGATAGTAAGGGTAGAGATAAGGCATGGACATATGGATTAGGAGTTATAGTGTGTTCAGTGGCTGTTCCAAGATATCTATATGGGAGGAGGAGCCAGTTGGCTGGGAACAAGGCAAGGGGACCACGTTGTGAAGCTTCTTATACGAGACAAAGAAAATGTCAGTCACCTGTGATTGTGGACGGTCCTCAGTACCCTTGGCGACCATCACTATTGCCTAGAGAGGATGACTGAAGCTTTGAAAAGGGTGAAATCTCTTATATGTGAGACTGAACATGAGACAATTTGGAGACTGAAAGGGAATCAAGAGGTGTAGACCAGACTCTTTTGGGAGCACTGGTCTGGAAGGTCACTGGACCCATGGCGGGGAGTAGACAGAAGTGAGGGGTAGTGATCAGGAACAGAGCAGCAGTCCCATTTCCGAGTTGGGTGGAAAAGATAAGCTGGTGAAGGAGTCTGCATGCTGAGAGAGGTGAAGAGGAGGAGAATAATGCCTGAAGGTCAAGGTAGAAGGGGTTAAAGAAGCAGTGATGAGTGGGGCCGAGTTTGCGGTGGTAAACTTGGAAAGAACCAGACGAGGCCTGTGGGTTTGCTCTTCAGGGTTCCTCTGAGAGAGGGGACCTTCACGGGACAGCTGTGAAGAGAGCCATGAGCAGGAGGAAGGAGCTGGTCTCCACACCACTCTGGCGGGAGCTTGGTGAAGGGCCAGTGAGAAACAAGACAGTGATTGCAGTGCATGTGTGCAGTCAGACTGTCCTGAGGAACTGTTCTTAGGTATTCCTGGACAACAGAAATCGGGCAGCAGCTAATTGATATTCATCCCCCTTTGAAAGACTCACAAGTATTAGTAATAATTGGCTATTTTTTTTCCCCAGTAGTCATGTACAGATGTGAGAGTTGGACCATAAAGAAGGCTGAGCACTGAAGAACTGATGCTTTTGGAGTGTGGTGTTGGAGAAGACTCTTGAGAGTCCCTTGGACTGCAAGGAGATCCAACCAATCAATCCTGAAGGAAGTCAGCCCTAAATATTCATTGGAAAGATTGACTCGGAAGCAGAAGCTCCAGTCCTTTGGCCACCTGATGCAAAGAGCTGACTCATTGGCAAAGACCCTGATGCTGGGGAAGATAGAAGGCAAAAGGAGAAGGGAGTGGCAGAGGATGAGATGGTTGGATGGCATCACTGACTCAATGGACATGAATTTGAGCAAACTCCTGGAGATATCAAAGGACAGGGGAATCTGGTATGCTGCAGTCCATGGGTTGCAAAGGGTCAGCCTCGACTTAGCAACTGTATAACAACAAAAATTATTGATATTAACATACAGCAGTTACTACACATTAGTTGTATGTGTATATCATATACATAATATAATACACATTCATATTAATACACCATGATAATAGTGAACATTGAGGGTGTATGGGCATGATCTTATATTCTTTCAGATAAATTAAAATGGAATGAAGCCTTACAATTGCCATATAAGTTAGGTAGTATTCTTATCTCCGTTTTATAGGAACTGAAGCAAGCTCAGAGGGCTTAACATCTGCCCATGGCTGCAAATCTGGTAAGGGTGGTGTCAGGGGGCAAATCCCCATTTGTGAATTAATCTATCTTATAAGTGGTGGAGACGGTGTTTAGGACTCCTTCCTGAAAGAGACCAGAAGGAGAAGGGGTGACCCAAGTCAGGATGGGGGAAGGGATTTTGAGCCAAAGGGAGGGATGTTGTTGGAGGTCACAGCCCATAGCATCTCCTTTTTTCTGAAGGCAAAATCCACTGTAGGGAGGGTGGAGGGTTGGGGTGGTGGTGGGGAGTCGAGGGAGGCAATGAAGGCTTGTGACAGCTGCAGAGAGGGATGGAAAGGAAATCATGTAGTGATTAGGAACATGATTGTCAAGAAGCATTCAGAACCCAGCTGTGAGATGGAAAACAGATTTTTACTGGATCCACTCAGCTCAGTTTAAAATTTTTGCCGTCAGCATTTAGGCAGTTACAAAGCAGAGTGTGTTTGACTTGACCCTAACTCTTGAATCTACTTAGGCACTGAGAGTGTTAGGCATTACGGTCCTAGTAGGTCCTCTGACTTCCACTCTCCTTCCCTTCCTTCTGACTTATAAGACTGTCCAGTATTCTGCTCTTGTCCCAAAGACTTGAAGCAAAATTCAGGGTGTGAATTCCTGGGGCAATTGGCAGCTGTGGAGAACCAGGATCCCAGAAAGTACGGCATCTGGGAGAAACAGAGGATGGGAGAAGGGGAAAAAGAGGAAGCCCCCATGGAAACCCAGCTGTCCCCTCTATTCCAAGCACTGGAGGGCAACCTAAGCAATTACTACCCGGGGTCAGCTTCTTTGTTAGCGTCTTTCCAGGGACATCTGAAAGGAGACCCCAGTCATGGCTTCCAAGGCAGTGTGAGTGAGCTCACTCTTCTTGCCCCAAGTGGAGGAACATTACAGGCTTCAATGTGGGGGAAGAAGGCAGGACCTAGAAGGACAGAAGGACTTCTGGGGCAAGCCGATGAGCCAGCATGTGCCCAGAGAGATAGAGAAACCATTTCAGGGGCAGTAAGGAATTATTGGTAGATCATTTTGGGGTCTATGTTATTTCAGGCATGCCGCTGATCAAGTCCTAGAGAATTAAGTATAGACTGAGCAGAGGTTAAGAAATTTCTGCAAATAATAGAGGTTCTGCAGTGAGATAGTGACATCTGAGAACTGACCAGATCAAGGCAAGAGCACCATGGGTTTCACAGAAACGCCCACTAGGACCAGCATAGATAGGGGCCAGCACAGAAAATATTTTCTTAGCCTCACATTGCTCCAAGTAGGGGAAGTCAGAAATTACTAACTCGAAGTTCATTTCCTCCTACTCTATATCATTACTGTTTAATGTAACATATAATTATGCTTAAGGCAAGAATATTGTAAACTACATTTAGTTTTCACTCCGTGGACTGAATTTAGTCATTTTCACCAAATCCATATGTGTTATGATGAATACTTTTATGAACTGAGTAGCTCCTTTGGATCTATCAAATTCAAGATTCTATTAATAATTCTTAGAGTGGATGAAACACGGAAATTTGCTACCTTAAAAAATGCTGCTCTTTATGAGGTTATTATGGGGAGTAGTATTCCTCATGTGACTTCTGAAGACACATGAAGTGTTTCCTTTTCTCTCTTTATAGCTTTATTGGTATCTATATTTCATATAATATGAAATTCACCCATATAAAGTATACAGTTAAAAAAATAAAGTATACAGTTCAGTGATTTTTAGTGTATTCATGAATTGTGTGGCCATTACACGATCTAATTTTAGAATATTTTCAACACCCCAGAAAGAAATCTCTCCCTGTTAGGAATCTGTCACCATTTGCCCACTCCTCCCCGCCCCAAGGTAACCACTAATCTCTCTGTCTCTGTGGTATGGATTTGCCTATTTTGGACATTTCGCATGAATGGAATTATACAGTATGTGGTCTTATGTCTACTGCCTTCCTGCACTACCGTTATATTTTTAGGACTCATCCATGTTCTAGCATGTATCAACACCTCATTCCCTTTTATTGTCAAATAATATTTCATTGTATAGATATATCACATTTCGTTTATTCATTCATCAGTTGGATGAATAATGTGGTATTTCTAGGTAATAGAATATTGTTCAGCAATTTAGGTTATTTCCACTTTTGGCTATTTTGCATAATGCTGTTATGAATATTTGTGTCCAGGTTTTTGTTTGAACATACGTTTTCATTCTCTTGGGTCTGTATGTCGGAGTAGAATAGTTGAGTCATATGATAAATCTGTGTTTAGCATTTTGAGGAACTATCAGACATGAGGATCCTATGTGTTCGCTAAAGTGGCTGGACCATTTGACATTCCTACCAGCAATGAATGGGGGTTTGAATACCTCCACATCCTTACCAACACTTGTTATTGTCTGTCTTTTTAATTTTAGCCATCCTAGTGTGAGGTGCTACCTCATTGTGGTTTTGATTTGCATTTCACTGATGACTTATTGATGTTGAGCATCTTTTCATGTGTTGCCTTTGTCTTGTTATCTTCTTACCTCTTCATATTTCCAAAGAGTTATCAATGCAGAAAACATGAGGACAAAACGTCATGGTCTCCTTGATTTTATAGTCTTGTTAAGGAGACCAGAAAGTGGTCAAATGAGAGCCCAGGCAGTAAGGGGTTAGAAGTTCAGAAATTGATGATGTACAGAAAGCAAAGAATGATGGGTCCATTACTCAGAGGGACCAGGAGGATCTGGATAGGCAGAGAATGAAATGGTTCCCCTTATTTTAATTCAAGGAAAGTAATTTCTGTTTACCTTTTGATGACACTGAAAACCAAAATCTCTGTGCCTAGGTCACCGAAGAAGAACTCAAGAGTGGAAGGTTATTCCAGTAAATGAACTTAAAATGGGGGGACGAGTATTGTATGTGCTTATAAAATACAAAGATTGACTCCTTTGTTTATGTGCTTATTCATTTATTGCACAATTATTTAATGCCATGTGATTTCAAGTCATTTTAGCAAGAAATAGAGTTAAAGAAAAGTCAGACCCAGAGATTCACCTTGTACACTGTGTACTGCTCACCCGTCTGCACTAATTTACACCCTCCTCCACAGACATATTCAATCATGTTTACTCATGGTTACTTAGACCTGTTCAGAACTACTCACCATTTGCAAGTATTCTTCTCTTATTACTTTCCCTTAATGTCTATACATTGCACATATGTGCGTCTATTATTTAAGGGTTTCACTATATACTTATGGTTGGAGGGTTTTTGAGAGTATGGGCCATATTTATCTTATTTGTCTTGTATTTCATTGTCTTCATATTTTAGCTCCTGCTGTATGATCAATGTCAAAAATACTGAACTATATCAAAGAGGAGTCAGGGAGTAACAGACATTATTCTGTTTAGAAGAGAGGCATCTCCCAGAAACCAGGAAACAGAAGAAAGAATTTTAACAGTAAATTCTTTTTTTCTTACATCCATAGGCTCACACACATACCTGCAAACTGATGTGTGGTTCCAAGTTTATTCCATGTCAATGTATAGGGGCCCAGGTCCTGAAGTGCCTGAAGGAGCAAGGGAGGATCCTTGTCTTTGTGGGGGAGGGAATTCACAAAACAAGGCACTCAGCGGAGTAGAGGAAAAGCCCAGTGTCTAGAACAAGAGTCAAGCCCAGGTGGCCCTGATGTTACGTTTCAGCATGGGACTCCCTGTAGTCTTTCTTCTAGTGATTTCAAGGTCTGGGAAGGGCCAAACCCTCTTGTGAGTTATAACTACTTTCACTTTCAGAGAGTATAACAGACAAGATATAGAAAGGAAGTTGAATGTCCAGAAATCGGACAAGGTACCTGGGAAACCCACTGCAAGGAATGGCTAAAGCTTAAATAGTTGAGTAATTACCATATTACCAGAGCTGAATATGAAAGAGACTATGGATTCTGACTCCACTTCCCATCCGTAAGCAGTTCTCTGACACCAGCTGGATGTCCTACAATTCAACTCAGCTACAGCAACCCACTCCGGTATTCTTGCCTGGAGAATCTCCATGGACAGAGGAGCCTGGCGGGCTGTAGTCCATGGTGTTGCAAAGAGTTGGACACAATTGAGTGACTAAGCATGCACACACATATGACACTCTACCTGGAGATAGTGTCAGATCTCACAAGTTAAGGGCTTGATCCACAAGTCTGCCTCCTCCCCTCTCTTCAGATGACACTGGAAAATCAAGGCTGTCACTGGTGCTATAGACCCATGGGTTATAGACTATAGATTGGAAGTTCCACTGACTCCCCTCCTGGGGTTCAATTAATTTGCTAGAGCAGCTCACAGAACTTGGAGAAACATTTACTTACTAGATTACCAGCTTATTATAAAAGGCTGTAACTCAGGACTAGCTAGATGGAAGCGATGCCTAGGGCTAGGTACAGGGAAAGTGCAAGGAGTTTCACACTCTCTCTGGGAGGCACCCCACTCTCCACATCTCCGTGTGTTCACCAATCAGAAGCTCTCTGAACCCTGTCTTTTTGGGGTGTTAGGGAGGCTTCAGTGTATAGGCATGAGTGATTAAAACATCGGCTGTTGGTATTGAGCTCCGCCTCCAGCCCCTTTCCCACCCTGGAGGTCAGCGGGGATGGGACTGGAAATTCCACCCCTCTAGTCAGTTAATTAGTTCTCCTAGCAACCAACCCTCATCCTTAGGTGTTTTCCAAAAGTCACCTTGTTAACATAACAAAAGACACCTTTATCTCTCTCAGAACAGGGAATATAAAGAATGTTAGGACTGAAGAACAAATATACATGTCTTATTACAAAGATATTATTGTATTTTTATATATTATGTATTATAAAGTTATACAAATTATATCTTTATAATTATATTTTATAAAGATCTTATTATATTCTTATTATAAAGATCTTATTGTAAACACAGTATCACAAAAGATCTTGGAAAGATCCTCTAGGACAGGGGTCCCCAAGCTCCCGGATCTAATGTCTGATGATCTGAGGTGGAGCTGATGTGATGATAATAAAAATAAAGTGCACGATAAATGTAATGCATTTGAATCATCCCCAAGCAACCCCCCGACAGTGGAAAAATTGTCTTCCACAAAACCAGTCTCTGGTGCCAAAAACACTAGGGATTGCTGCTCTAGAATGAGTGGGGAGATGCTACTCAACTTCTCACACCCTTTGCTATTAAATTCTGCCAAAAGATGGAGAAGATGACTCGTTCACAAAATAGACTGTCTGGTTGAACTGTAATGTCATCATCCATTAACTTCTTGTTGCAGGAAAACCAAAACAACATGATAGTGAACGCTAATCCAAGAGATATTTGATGTTTATAATTGGGCTCAGCACTCATATGTGATCTTCCATCCATCACAGTTCTTGTGCTCGAACCAACCATCTGTGCTTCTCAGAATTTTAAATCACATCTTGTTAAAATCTGCACACTCAAAACAGCTTGAACATTAACCCTCATTGTTACATGCCCTATTAACAGTTGTGTCACAGCCTTTTAAGCCAACTGGAACCGTGCTCTAGTAAATTGAGACCCGTATATATATTCTAGTACCTTCTGCCCACGGAATTCAGGAAATAGGTCTTGCCAGAGTTTAAGGGATATGTGCCATTTGGTATTAACGAAATTGTTATTGGTGGACACAAATCATGTTTCTTAGAACTGAAAGCTCTTAAAAAATCCATTTAATGAAAGCTAATTTTGAAAAGAACTATTTATTTCGATAATGATTCATTTCTAGAATGACTCTAAGCATGGATGATCTTCTATTGAACTTGAAGCAGGATTTTGACTTTCCCAGGATTTTGACTCTCACTATTTATGATTCACGTTGTGAAATATACACAACCACCTCTGTAATGATTTAGAGAAAATTAAATGAATGTTTTTGAAAAATGAAAACTAGAAAGGGCATTGTGTGTTTACTCTCTGGCAATGAATGTTTTCCCCCAAATTGGCTTCGTTCGATAAATAGATACTTGGAAAAAATTTTAAAGTGAGAATGTACTTAGGACAGCAAAGAATAAAAACAAAATGAATAAGGATAAATTTAAAAAGAAAAAAAATTCGCCACCTACTTCAAAAAGTAGCAAGGAAAGATCGGGTGAGGAGGAAACAGAACGGAGTTTCGTGCATTTCCTACTGTTTGCTTCACCCATTTTTTTTTCTTTCAGCTGCTTAAAATGAGAATGTCATCTGCCTTATGAATCCTCCTAGAACCCTAACCAAGGTCTTGTTTGCTCAAATTGAACTTTCTGAAATCTGTCCTAATGGCAAGGTAGGAGTTAGCAAGTGGGAAGTATTTTATTGTATTTTGGGGATGGTTCTGTCATGTAGAGAATTTCTATTGAAACATTCATTCATTTTCATTGCTTTTGAGATATCTTGTAAAAAAAATTTTTCCCCTACCCTTTTGGTTCTTTTGGCTAGCCTAATAATTAAATTGACACAAGACCTAATAACAGAAGGAAAAAAAGAGAACGAATTACTTATGTACAGAGGTCTTATGTTTAGGACTCAAAGAAATGAACAAAGCAGGCAGCTTTTGTACTTTTTAAACAAAGAATTAAGTTTATGAAGAGCTGACAAGACAAAGAAACCCAGGTTTGCTTAACTAGTGAAGAAATTAAGCAGAATTTGTTTACACAGCTTTCTTGGCCCTGAGTTCCCTCTCTCTGGTGGTAAGAAGGCCTCCCCATCTCTTGGTACAGGGAAGGGACTTTCACATGGCAGATTAACTTCCTACTTTCATGGGGACAGAGAGGAGGGTCAGAGTGTCCTTGGACCAGCTGTTTCTCAAGTAATTTTAATTCAAAATAATCAATATTCCACTTTGGCATATTTGGGAACAGCCTGTCCTGGGCCTCATGCGTACAGTGTTTATTACTTTTAAATATACACAGCAATTAGGCCCAGGATAGCAAAACATTGCCCAAGTAATCAGACTTGATGAATATATAAAAATGGTTTCCAATTAATGTATCAATGATTTATAAACAAGCAGTTCCCTGGAGCACTTCCAAATATTTGAAAACTGGAATTACTTACAGAAGGATTCAACAGGCTATATTTTGTCCCCCCTCAAATTAATTTCGAATACACCATTTACTCAGTAAAGCCCTTCTTTACAAATAATGAAAAGACACACAAGTCCAGCCCTTGCATGTGTTATCACAAATGTCCAATTTTGTGAAGTCTGAATTATGAGAGTTTGTACGTTTAGAGGCTTGAAGTGGTCTATTCTCATGTTTCCCTAAACCCGTTGGATCTGTAGGGTCCCCTGAAAAGGAACAGGGATTCCTCAAGATCTTATCACATCATTCTTGTCCTGGTAAGTACAATTCAAAAGAACAAACAGTGGTTGTCTCAAAGGTAGTAATGTTAAGTGGCATAAAATGAGTCATTTGAGCTTTAAAAATTACATTAAGGTAAAATATCATGAATTTAAGTCTTTATCTCCTACTTAAGCCTTTCTCTGGCTTCCCTGGTGACTCAGATGATAAAGAATCCACCTGCAATGTGGGAGACCCCTCCCTGGGTTGGGAAGATCCCCTGGAGAAGGGAATGGCTACCCACTCCAGTATTCTTACCTGGGAAATCCCATGGACAGAGGAGCCTGGCAGGCTACAGTCCATGGGGTGGCAAAGAGTCAGACATGACTGAGTGACTTTCACTTCACTAAGCCTTTCTCACTCTCTCTTTTTTTTTTAAAAGAAATATTTATTTATAGTTACTTTTTTGTTTGTCTTAGTAGCAGCATGCAGGATCTTCAGCTGTAGCACATAGGATCTAGTACCCTGACCAGGGATCGAACCCAGGTCCCCTGCATTGGGAGCTTGGAGTCTTGGTCACAGGACCACCAGGGAATTCCCTTGAGCCCTTCTCTTAAAGTCCAATTCTGAAATTAAATTACTTAAAAAAAGTTTTTCTATCCAGACTGACCTTAATTATCTTCATCTAAGAGTCCTGGCACAAAGAAGGGGACGAGAGTCTAACTGTGGGTCGGTCTGCACTGGCCACATCCAAGATCCTTGAGAGACTTGGCAAGTTTCAGTGTGTTTGCTTGTTAAGGAGAACAGACATATTTCTTGAACTGAAATGTTTTTTATTTGTTCAAGAAATACAATGGACTTTCATTTGGCTATAAAAACAGAGTAGAGATTGTGTCTTATTCTTCTTCTGGTGCTAGCAAAGCTCCTGGCACGTGGCCAGTATTCACAACACGTTTGATTAATGAATGAATGAAGAAATAAATGGAATGGTATGGTGTGAGATTGATGCCAACCAGAGTTCTTGGCCTTCCTCAATCAATAGCAATTGATCAGAGGCCAGACAAGAAATTCAGGCAAGGGCTTCCCTGGTGGCTTAATGGTAAAGAATATGCCTGCCAATGCAGGAGACATGGGTTAGATCCCTGGTCCAGGAGGATCCCACAAAGCATGGAGCAAATAAGCTATAGCACAACTATTGAGCCTGTGCTCTAGAGCCTGGGAGCTGCAGCTACTGAGCCTGAGCGTCATAGAGCCCATGCTTAGGAACAAGAGAAGCCCCCCAAATGAGAAACCTACGCACTGCAATGAAGAGTAGCCCTTGCTCGCTCAAACTAGAGAAAAGCCCGCATAGCAACGAAGACCCACCACAGCCAAAAATAAACAAATAAATAAAACGATTAAAAGAAATTCAGGCAAGGCTTTACTGGGGCCCCTGGGAGTGAGAACAAATAGGTTCCCTTGCTTGCTTGTTCCTGCAGAAGGGGAACGGGGTGGGGAGGCCAAGCTTGTTCCTTTTAAGGGGTGAGGGTAGGGTTGTGTCCAGGGGTTGGGCCAGAAGGGTGGCTTAGGTGGTTTGTCCACCCCTCTGGTGGTGGTGATCCATCCTAAAGGAAATCAGTCCTGAATATTCAATGGAAGGACTGATGCTGAAGCTGAAACTCCAATCCTTTGACCACCTGATTCAAAGAATTGACTCATTGGAAAAGACTCTGATGCTGGGAAAGATTGAAGGCAGGAGAAGGGGATGACAGAGGATGAGATGGTTGGATGGCATCACTGACTCGATGGACATGAGTTTGAGTAAACTCTGGGAGTTGGTGATGGACAGGGAGGCCTGGTGTGCTGCAGTCCATGGGGTTGCAAAGAGCTGAACTGGTGGCGGTGAGTGCAGGCTCAGTACCCTGCTTTTGCTTCCAACACCCTGTTTTTGCTGCATGCTCCATCAGAAGTGGCAGTTGGGATTTTTGGTCTATTTGTATCTGTTGTCCATAATTTGCTGGACTGCATAGGCACGCAGTTATTTTTAGTCCCTTATAGTTTCTTTGTATTTATGTTGTTGCTGGAGGAGAGGTGAACCCAGGTGCAAGCACTGCAGCACTGGGCTAGTTCCTAGGTTCCAGCCTGTCTCATCCCCAGGCTCTTCTTCCTTCAGGTCTCTAGTCTTGTCAGCTCCACTGGCCAGAGCTGATTGGATCAGAGTGGGGATTAGAGCCAGGATCTCCAGGAGTTGGTGATGGACAGGGAGTCTTGGCGTGCGTCCATGGGGTCGCAAAGAGTCAGACATGACTGATCGACTGAACTGAACTCTCTCTCCAGGAGTCAGGGTTAAAGCATGGTTGTCTGTCTTGTCTCTGCTGGGTGCTTGTAAACTGGGGTGTCTTTGAGGGGGTAACCTCCTGTCATGTACACGGAGAGGCAAAGCTCTTCAGGGAGAGCCATTGAGAAAGGCAGGAGCTAGGGAGCAGGTCCCACTAAGGGGATGGAGTTGCCTGCTAGCTGCTTCCATCCTGCTCTGGGCTACTGAGATACCCCTGTACTGCCTAGTACCTCCTGTTGTTCAGTCACTCAGTTGTGTTCGACTCTTTGGGACCCCCATGGACGGCAGCACGCCAGGGATCTCTGTTCACTATCTCCCGGAGTTTGCTAACTCATGTCCATTGAGTCGGTGATGCTATCTGACAATCTCATCCTCTACTGCCCCCTTCTCCTTTTGCCTTCCTCCTCTTTACTTAAACCCATTTGAATGGGTTTCTGTTACTTTCATCAAAACAACTTGACAAAGATGAGACATTTTGAATTGCACTTTCCCTTTCTGGCTGGAGTTTTCCGAAGGGAGAATACAGACTATGAAGTATATCAGAGGCATATGATCAAGTCTCCTCTTTACTGGCAGGAGTAATTTTTTAAGTGCCCACTTCTAAGAACTCGCCAGCATTTTTCTTCCTGATATTCCTCTCCCAGTATAATCCTGTGAAGGAATGTAATTCTATGGTTATTTCTGTTTTCCAAATTAAAAATGGCAACTGAGAAAGAAAACTGTCCCAAACAAGACCTGGTACACACAATTTTTTTTTTTTTTTTGCAAACAATTTGGAACTCCTGGGAGATAATTAACATTTCTGAGCAATTTTCTGATTTTGAAAAGTTATATACCTACATCCCCACCCAACTGACTGTCTGTGTTTTTAAAAGTCTGGGGTCACCAGGCATATTGTATATTGTATCATATCGAAGTATAACTACAAACATCTAAAAGCATGATTCTTATATAAGTATAAATATAAGACACATGCTTATATTTGACAAATGTGTCAAAAGTTTTATTTAACACATTAATGAGAGATCCAGGTATCTTAAAAATTATGGGGAATACTGAATACCATCAATGGAAGGCTGCTCACTTAAGAATGCAGGACTGGTTAAAGTCCTTGCGTGCATGCTTGATCGATCAGTTGTGTCTGACTCTTTGCAACCCCATGGACTGTAGCCTGTCAGGCTCCTCTGTCCATCGGGATTCTCCAGGCAAGAACACTGGAGTTCGTTGCCGTCCCCTCCTCCAGGGGATCTTCCCAACCCAGGAAGCGAACTGGGGTCTCCTGAATTGTAGGCAGATTCTTTACCAGCTGAGCTATCAGGGAAGCCCAGTTAATGTCCTGTGTGACAATAAAGGGGCTTCTCGGTTGTGCTAGTGGTAAAGGACCCACCTGCCAATGCAGAAGCCATAAGAGACTCAGGTTTGATTGCTGGTTCAGAAAGATCCTCTGCAGGAGGGCATGGCAACCCACTCTGGTATTCTTGCCTGGAGAATCCCATGGGCTGAGGAGCTTGCCACGATACAGTCCATAGGGTCGCAAAGAGTTGGACGTGACTGAAGTGACTTAGCACGCATGACAATAAAATGGTATTATAACTTTTGTGATTTTTTTTTCTCACAGACAGAAATAATTTCATTTTTACAGAATAGAAAACTAGTAGTTAACTTTCAGCTTCTCTAATTAAAGGTAATAATTCTGAAATAGGTGCATTCTTCTGAAGGATTAAATAAACCTTAGGGGGGTGCAGGTATTAAACGATTTTCCACTCTAATACTGAAAAGTCACACAAGCTTCTTTCTTATTTCCAAGTTTTGAAAGATTTTTCTTAACAGCCACTTTTTTTTTCTTTTCCATAAATATCTCTAACAGAAGGGATATCTTTGAGTTGGCTGGCTCTTCTCTCGTGGAAAATTTGAAATAAAACTTTGACACATGCTCTTTTCAATCTGGCTAAGAAATTGCTTTAACCCTTCAATATTAAAAATTATCAATGAGATCATCCAAATACCAGAATGCAACTGTTTCTTTGATAGGTTATTTCACTTGTTTTTGATAATCTGAAGCCATGCCCAAAGGCTCAAACTAAAACACACAATTTAAAGGCAATTTTGAGCTTCCCAGGTGGCACTAGTGGTAAAGAACCCACCTGCCAATGCAGGAGACATAAGAGACGAGGGTTTGATCCCTGGGTCAGGAAGATCCCCTGGAGAAGGGAATGGCACCCCACTCCAGTATTCTTGCCTGGAGAACCCCACGAACAGAGGAGCCTGGCGGGCTGTAGTCTGTGGGGTCACAAAGAGTCAAACATGAATGAAGCGACTTAGCACGCACGCAAAGGCAATTTAAATAACAAGGAATTCTTCATGCATCTATACCATTTTTATTTTTCATCATTAATTTTTTAGCATTTAAGTGACAAATTTGTTATATTCAGATGTAGGTGGAAAATATTGTTTTGGTTAAAATGTAAAACCTTTATACAAAGTGCTATTATTTTATTAGAACACTGCACCTTGGCAAGAAATAGAAGTAGCTTTCAATTCAGCTCAGTTCAGTCACTCAGTCATGTCCAACTCTTTGCAACCCCATGGACTACAGCATGCAAACTGTAGCTTTATTATATCCATTTGATATATATTAGCATTTAACACATCATAATGGCACACTCCAAGTTACTTGTTACATTTCACCATTAGATATTGAGGTCTGTCTACTGGTTTTGTGGGTAAAACTTTCTCCCTCTTTAGATCGAAATATTTTGGTGAACCATGGTTCTATAAATATAAAATACAATGGAAAATTCTTTTCTGTTTCTTTTTCATTGCTTACCTTTTTAGTTGAATCCTTCTGTGGCAATTTTATATTTTCTTGGATTAAAAAAAAAAAAGGCACTCAGCCCTGTGTGTTTAGCTTTCCCTGTTACAAGATTTCATTTTTAGTGGAGAGTCTAAGTTTTAATTATAAAAGTATTTGTATCACTCACATTTTGCAAATAATGCACAGCGAAATACATCTCTCTCATGTTTGTTTTGTATGGGAGTGCTGTTGAGCAACTGGCAATCATTGAAAGGTCTTTAGAGCAAAACTGAGGTTTCCCTAAGGAAGAAGGAATTTTGCTCGGGGGCTGCTGCTTCATCTCCTTCCCCAGCCCCCAACCCCAACCTCAGCCTCAGTTTCATCTGCTCTAAGGATTTTAGGCCTGCCAGACCCCACAACTGTGGAAACCAAGTCCTTGAAATAGCTCTCTTTAAATGTACAGATGTCCATCAGCAGATGAATGGATAAGAAAGCTGTGGTACATATACACAACGGAGTATTACTCAACCATTAAAAAGAATACATTTGAATCAGTTCTAATGAGGTGGATGAAACTGGAACCTATTATACAGAGTGAAGTAAGCCAGAAAGAAAAACACCAATACAGTATACTAACGCATACATATGGAATTTAGAAAGATGGTAACAATAACCCTGTGTACGAGACAGCAAAAGAGACATGATGTAAAGAACAGTCTTATGGACTCTGTGGGAGAGGGAGAGGGTGGGATGATTTGGGAGAATGGCATTGAAATATGTATAATATCATATATGAAACGAGTCGCCAGTCCAGGTTCGATGCATGATACTAGATGCTTGGGGCTGGTGCACTGGGACGACCCAGAGGGATGGTATGGGGAGGGAGGAGGGAGGAGGGTTCAGGATGGGGAACACATGTATACCTGTGGCGGATTCATTTCGATATTTGGCAAAACCAATACAATATTGTAAAGTTTAAAAATAAAATTAAAAAAAAATTAAAAAAGCAAAAAAAAAAAAAGAAAAAGAAATGTACAGCGTATGTAGTTTGCATGTATGTGTGCGTGTGCATGGGTGTATGCATGTGTTTATATAGGTGTGCATTCTACTGGTTCAGTTTCTGTGGTAGGAACTCTGATTGCTAACTTTGAATCGGTAAACTGCTACTGCTACTGCTAAGTCGCTTCAGTTGTGTCCGACTCTGTGCGACCCCAGAGACGGCAGCCCACCAGGCTCCCCCGTCCCTGGGATTCTCCAGGCAAGAACACTGGAGTGGGTTGCCATTTCCTTCTCCAATGCATGAAAGTGAAAAGTGAAAGTGAAGTCGCTCAGTCGTGTCCGACCCTCAGCGACCCCATGGACTGCAGCCTTCCAGGCTCCTCCGTCCATGGGCAGGTTAGGAAGTTGCAAACTGACCCCCCATCTCCCCATTCCCTAGGAAGAAATTCCCTTTGAAGAACTTAACTCTTTTTACTTTTTGTAAATTAATTAATTTGTTTTAATTGGAGGCTAATTACTTTACAATATTGTAGTGGTTTTTGCCATTAAAATTAGCCACCCCCCCAAATCTGAGACCATTATGTTTTCTGCTGCTGCTAAGTCTCTTCAGTCGTGTCCGACTCTGTGTGACCCCACAGACGGCAGCCCACCAGGCTCCCCCATCCCTGGGATTCTCCAGGCAAGAACACTGGAGTGGGTTGCCCTTTCCTTCTCTGATGCATGAAAGTGAAAAGTGAAAGTGAAGTCGCCCAGTCGTGCCGACTCTTAGCGACCCCATGGACTGCAGCCTACCTTCTAGGCTACTTTAAATCTCCCCCTTCTTTCCTACCTTCCTTCTATTATTCTTCTACTCCTTGTATTTCCAGATTTGAATACCATTCATCAAACACACAATAACCTCAGGTTCATGTTGTTAAGAGGATAGGGCAGTATGGAATGTGTTCCTATTGAAATCACCGTTCTCAATCGCAAACAACAGAAATTTACTACAGTGGATTGAAGCAAAAAAAAAAAAAGAAGAGGAATGTATTAAAAGGGCAATGGGCAGCTCAGATGAGTGGAGAACGCTGTACAGAGATGCTTGGAAAATGGCCAATAGTATGTCCCAGCAGCACCCAGGAACTGGTCAGACACCTGCAGCAAAGCAGCCTGTTGAGGATCTGGCGACCCCCCTAACTGACTGCTGGCTGCTCCGCCTAGGCCCCCCCCCACCCCGCAACATCCCCCAGCTTAGCCTCCACGTCTGCCTAGGAAATTCAAGCAGTGTTGTTGCTGACACTTTCCACCAGAATGCATTCTCCACTGTCCCACATTTTTAGGTCATCAACTCCTGGTTCAGGTCCGAGGTTGGTACAATCCATCGGCCGTGCCTGGGTCACATGCTGGTGCCCTAGGGGTAAGGAGGTTGGGAGAATATTTGGTACCTTTGGTTTCTGTATGGGAAGGAGACCTCTGCTTGGTGGGAAGTTCTCCAAATACAGGGAAAGGATTTGGATGGGGGTCAAAGAGGACAATCGTCCACTATGGTGCCTTCGGGCACCACCCCTCTGTGGAAGTCAGCACGACCGTGGCAGCCTAGATTCCGTAGAGCTCTCATACTGGAGCACCTGGATGTTACCAGCAAGGGGAGTAGAGCTGGATGAGACTGGGAGGAGCAGGTGGAGCAGCCACGTGGCTGGAGGGCACCTGAAGATGGTACTCTAGGGCCTCATGAAACGTGGAGGACCAGAGGGGAAAAGGGAATCTGCACAGAGTGACCTGGCCAACACCCATCCTTAAAGGGGCATCTCTGAACAATGCCTGTGGAGAAGAGCCAGGTCTGCAGACCTTCCCATTGCCGTCTGATGAGAGTATCCCAAGAATGGCTGATCTCCAGGCACCTGCTCGACTTCCACAGGACTGATGCCCACCTGTGCCTGGAGGCTTTGCTTGGCTCATCTTACCAAAAGGGGTGACATCCCTGCTTCAGCATACAAAGGCATTTATAACCCTTCTTTGTCCCTACCTGCAAAACCTGGAGATGCTGGTGGTCATGGAGAAGCGATGCTGTCTGCCCACCCAGCGTCTGTGCTTGGGTGCATCTGAACAAAACAAGCCTAGAGATTTTATTCATGGATTGTTTGACCCCTGCCACCCCTCCTTGCCTCAGGTTGGGATAGGGGTGAAAGTTACCTCTTGTTTACCATGTTCCAGCATATAACACATGTTTGTAAAATCAACCTGCAAAAGATGTAATGATTGGCAGCTGCCATATCACTTAGGAATGCTTTCAGTTGCTGGTAAGAGAAAACACCATCTGCAAAGTTTAAACAAATATGGGTTTAATGTTCCATCTAACAATGGCAGTTGCCATTATTGCTTCAGACTCAAAGACATTAATTAAAGCTATCATTTTTGTAATTCAAAGGACTTTTCCCTCATGATCATTATAATGAACTGGATATTTGTGTCCCTCCAAATTTCACGTGTTGAAACCCTAATCCAAATAAGGTGAGGCCTTTGAGAGGGAATTAGGCCATGAGAGTGGAGCCCTCATAAATGAAGTTAGCGCCCTTATAAGAAGAGGCCAGTGGGTTGACCAGCTCTATTTGACCAGCTCAGACGAGCCTGGCCCCCTTATTTAGGACTTCCAGTCCCTTGAACTATAAGAAATAAGTTTATGTTGTTCATAAGCTATCTAGTCATTCTATGATACTTCTTTATAGTAGCTCTAACAGATCAAGACTGTCATAATGTTCAGTTCACTTCAGTTCAGTTGCTCAGTCATGTCCAACTCTTTGCAACCCCATGAACCACGCATGCCAGGCCTCCCTGTCCATCACCAACTCCCGGAGTCCACCCAAAGCCATGTCCATTGAGTCAGTGATGCCATCCAACCATCTCATCCTCTGTCGTCCCCTTCTCCTCCTGCCCTCAATCTTTCCCATCATCAGGGTTTTTTCAAATGAGTCAGCTTTTTGCATCAGGTGGCCAAAGTATTGTCGTAATATAGCTGATTGCAATAGCTCTAGGCATTGTGGTTGCATTCTAGCTGAAGGCAGGTGTGAAGGGAACTTCTGAATCTCTTTCCTGAGGAAAGCAGAGGCTTTCCCAGGAACCTGCCATTTCTGGCTTATCATCCAGAAACATGTCACATAGCCATCTGTAACTACAAGGGATCCTGGGAAATATTTACCATTTCCTGCATATATAGGCGAGGTAGGCACTTCTTTGTCAATCTCATTCTTCTTAATGAGACTGAAAAATGAGTGGGTTAGGCAGCCAACAGTGACTTCTTTCATTGCCAAGTTTTATAATTCCTCTCAATATTGATTCGTAAACTCATCATTCCTTCACTGGCTACTGGTGCTTGCTAACCCACAGTTTGTGACCGGCAACAAAAACTTGCCCTCCAAATTATGGAAGTAAAATGATTAACAAAATTCTACCCAGTAATCAACGTTTTTGAAATTAGATATTACCATTATCTAACTGTAGGCAAATACAATCAATTTTGTGGAATGCTACACTGCTGACAAAGCATCGAGAAACATTGTGATTTTGAAAATCAGATGTGGAGGGGAGAAACTGCATGATTTTTAATTCTTGAAATAGATGATAAAACATAGTACAAAGAAAGAGACTTGGTTTCTAGTCCTATTTCAGTCAATACATAGCTATGTGACTTCTGGCAAGTCCGTTTTTGTTTTCTTCTCCATACAATGATAATCTTTTCATCAAATGTAATCATAATCTACCTTTGTTATTGTCAGATCAGAAAATTCATGACTCTTTGTAATTAGTATTTGTCTTTGATTCTATGTGAGTGAACAATAAATAAATCGTCATGTGTTCACTCCTTGAGCGTGCACGCTCAGTCATGTCTGACTCTTTTGTGACTCCATGGACTGTAGCCCACCAGGCTCCTCTGTCCATGGGATTTTCCAGGCAAGAATCCTGGAGTGGGTTGCCATTTCCTTTTCTAGGGGATCTTCTTGACCCAGGGATTGAGCTCATGTCTCTTGCGTCTTCTGCATTGGCAGGAGGATTCTTTACACTGGTGCCACCTGGGAAGTCCTATGTTCATTCCATGCTGCTGCTGCTGCTAAGTCGCTTCAGTCGTGTCTGACTCTGTGCAACCCCATAGACGGCAGCCCACCAGGCTCCCCTGTC
>NW_011495002.1:461166-486082 GCF_000754665.1 Bison bison bison | reverse complement strand
AGTCATGTCTGACTCTTTTGTGACTCCATGGACTGTAGCCCACCAGGCTCCTCTGTCCCTGGGATTCTCCAGGCAAGAACACTGGAGTGGGTTGCCATTTCCTTCTCCAATGCATGAAAGGATAAAGTGAAAGTGAAGTCTCTCAGCTGTGTCCGACTCTCAGCGACCCCATGGACTGCAGCCCACCCGGCTCCTCCATCCACGGGATTTTCCAGGCAAGAGTACCAGAGTTTGGCGCCATTGCTGTTCATTCCATGGGTCTTCTTAAATTCAAGAGCTGTGTTTTGAGCACCTATGTGTGCTGGGAAACAGAGGTACCAAGGGTGAATCTCTTTGTTATGTTGATGACCAGTAATCTTTGGTATTACTTTTGCAAAAAAGATTACAACTGGCTGAAGGTTCTGATGATGGTTAGCATATTTTACCAATAAATTATTTTAAGTGTTCAAGGTAGATCATTTTTTTTTTGAGTATAGTTGCTTTACAATGTTATGTTAGCTTCTGCTACACACCAAAGTGAATTAGTTATTCATATACATATATCCCTTCTTTTTTAGATTTCCTTTCCATTTAGGTCATCACTAAGCACTGAGTAGAGTTCCCTGTGCTATACAGTAGGTTATCATTAAGTAATAAAATGTTTTTAAACTAAAGTATGTACATTGTTTGGACATAATGCTATTGCACACTTAATATACTGCAGTATGGCATAGACAAAATTTTATATATTAATACACTGGGAAACAAAAAAATTCGTGTAACTCACTTTATTGCAGTATTTGCTTTATTGTGGTGGCCTGGAATTGAATCTGCCATATCTCTGAGATCTGCCTGTATAGTCCAGAGGTAAAACACCAGATATAGCCAAGCTGTCAGGGATCACAAACTCCCTGGTTCTGTGGCCCTGGCTAAGCCACATCATCTCTCCGTCTCTTCTGTAATATGGGACAACGGTGTTAATGGTCTGGGCTTCCCAGGTGGCGCTAGTGGTAAAGAACCCACCTGCCAATGCAGGAGACAGAAGAGATGCAGTTCGATTTCTTGGTTGGGAAGATCCCCTGGAGCAGGGCATAGCAACCCACTCCAGGATTTTTGCCTGGAGAATCCCATGGACAGAGGAGCCTGGTGGGCTACAGTCCATGGGGTCGCAAAGAGTTGGACATGACTAAAGTGACTTACTATGCACACAGTGTTAACGGTCGAGTTCAGAGAGTTTTTTAAGATATAAAGGTTTAATGAACCCACAGTCATGACCTAGAAAAGTGCTAGCTCTCATTCCCCCTTCTCAGACTACCCACTAAGGACACCACCCTCTTTTCCTGGACTGTCTTTCCTGGCCAAGCTGAATTTTCATTTCCCTCAAGAACTTTTCTTGAGGACCCAGTTTTAAACTCATCAAGGTGATTTTTAAGTACACAGTGAAATCTGACAATATGTGAATGAGAGAAGCAGGATGTCAACACTCCCTGAGCGAGCAGGGGCAGGTGGAACTTGGCTGCTCTGAGTGCCAGGTCACAACTCTCGTTAGTCTAACAGCACAGGGTATCATGTGGCCAAGACTGCCCTTTGTAGGCAAAGTTACACAATCTGCCTACAAAGTCAGACAGTTAAAATGTTTCTTTCCATTCAATTTTGCTTTGAACCTAAAACTTCTCTAAAAAATTAAAAATTGGTAATTAACAAAAAACAAGATAGAACCCCCCAAACAGTCATTTTTAATTTTCTTAGCGTCTGAAGAGTGTTTAAAGATTATATTTACTTAATGATTTTTTTCCAAGTAAAAATTTGAAAAATTGTTCAAGAGCTAATTAGTATTTAGTAGCCCTTTTGGGCAGATTCAGGGCTTCCCTGGTGACTCAGACGGTAAAGAATCTGCTTACAGTGTGAGAGACCTGGGTTCATTCCCTGGGTCAGGAGGATCCTCTGAAGAAGAGAACAGCTACCCACTCCAATATTCTTGCCTGGAGAATTCCATGGAAAGAAGAACCTGGCGAGCTACAGTCCACGAGACCACTGAGCGACTACCACCACAACCGCCGCCACTACCATGAACATATGCAATCTTCTTTCCATGGAGGTTCAGAGTGGGTCTTCCTAGAGTTTATAACCTAGGAAACAGTGTCAGACTTTATTTTTTTGGGCTCCAAAATCACTGCAGATGGTGACTGAAGCCATGAAATTAAAAGATGCTTACTCCTGGGAAGGAAAGTTATGACCAACCTAGGCAGCATATTAAAAAGCAGAGGCATTACTTTGCCAACAAAGGTCCGTCTAGTCAAGGCTATGGTTTTTCCAGTAGTCATGTATGGATGTGAGAGTTGGACCGTGAAGAAAGCTGAGCACTGAAGAATTGATGCTTTTGAACTGTGGTGTTGGAGAAGACTCTTGAGAGTCCCTTGGACTGCAAGGAGATCCAACCAGTCCATCCTAAAGGAGATCAGTCCTGGGTGTTCATTGGAAGGACTGATGCTGAAGCTGAAACTCCAATACTTTGGCCACATCATGTGAAGAGCTGACTCATTGGAAAAGACCCTGATGCTGGGAGGGATTGGGGGCAGGAGGAGAAGGGGACAACAGAGGATGAGATGGCTGGATGGCATCACCGACTCGATGGACATGAGTGTGGGTGAACTCTGGGAGTTGGTGATGGACAGGGAGGTCTGGTGTGCTGCGATTCATGTGGTTGTAAAGAGTTGGACATGACAGAGCAACTGAACTGAGCTGAACTGCTACTGCTGCTAAGTAACTTCAGTTGTGTCTGACTCTGTGTGACCCCATAGACAGCTCCCCACCTGGCTTCCCTGTCCCTGGTTTTCTCCAGGCAAAAACACTGGAGCGGGTTGCCATTTCCTTCTCCAATTCGTGAAAGTGGAAAGTGAAAGTGAAGTCATTCAGTCGTGTCCGACCCTTAGCGACCCCGTGGACTGCAGCCTACCAGGCTCCTCCGTCCATGGGATTTTCCAGGCAAGAGTACTGGAGTGGGGTGCCATTGCCTTCTCCGGAACTGAACTGTGAGCTGAACTATTTAATACAGTAGCTACCAGTTACATTAGCTAGTGAGCATTGGAAATGAGACTGGTCTGATTTGAAACATACTGTTTGTGTAAAAGTGAAAGTGTTAGTCTCTCTGTCATGTCCGACTGTTTGAGATTCCCCTGGACTGTAGCCCGTCAGGCTCTTCTGTCCAAGGAATTCTCCAGACAAGAATACTGCAGTGGGTTGCCATTCCCTTCTTCAGGGGATCTTTCTGACCCAGGGATTGAACCTGGGTCTCCTGCATTGCAGGCAGATTTTTTACCATCTGAGTCACTGGGGAAGCCCCAGTGTTTGTGTAAAATACACGTAAAAATTTGAGAATGGGGGTTTCTCTGGTAGTCCAACAATTAAGAATCCACCTTGCAATGCACTGGACACCAGTTCAATCCCTGGTCTGGGAAGATCCCACATGCTTTTGGGCAACTAAGCCCTTGCGTCACAAGTACTGAGCCCATGAGCTGCAGCTATTGAAGTCCAAACACCCTAAAGCCCATGCTCTGAAACAAGAGAAGCCACTGCAATGAGAAGCCTGAACCCCACAACTGGAGTAACCTCAGCTCTCCACAACTAGTGAAAGAGCAACCAAGATCCAGTGCAGCCAATGAAAAAAAAATGAGGATATAGTATGATAAAAAGAATGTAAAATATCTCATGAATAACTGTTATGTTGATAATATGTTGAAATGTTTTGGATATATTGTTGAGTTGCTAAGTCGCGTCCAACCCTTTGTGACCCCATGGACTGTAGCATGCCCTCTATCTTTCACCATCTCCTGGAGTTTGCTCAAATTCATGTCCTTTGAGTCAGCAATGCCGTTGCAGAGAGAAGTCTATCCTGACACCTTGTTGACACTGTTCGACTTACTTTCCATTGGTTTTGTTATTCTAATCATACATAAGGGCCTGCCTCAGAGAATCCTGCCCCTCTGCCTGTTCAAGTACCTTTTTTCAGAACCCTGTCCACCTGTAGATGGCAGGAGAGAGGAAATTAACATCCTCCTGCCTGAAGCTTGCCATTCTAGGAGACACTTGTTAAGATTAAAAGGCCTTTTTACTCTGTTCCCTTACCCCCTCTCCCCAATCTGTGATCCATAAAAGAATCGGCAGGCAGACTCCGGTAAGACGGTTATTTTGAGATGTTAGTCTGCCATCCTCTCTGTCAGCTGGCAGTGGATGGGCTGTCTGAACAGTCACATTCCTTGCCTCAACACCTCATCGCTTGGATTCAGAGGCCTCTGGATTGGCCTCTGTGTGGTCAGCAGAGCAAAGCTGGACTCGGTAACAATGCTACGGGGTAAATATTACTAAAACAATTTCACCTGATTCCTTTTACTTTTAAAAACATGGCTCCTAGAGGTATAAGCTGACAAATGTGGCAAACATATTTCTAATGGGCAGTCCTAGCCCCAAGGATTGAGGACAGTTTGCAGAGATGGAAATATTTTTATTTTTCTTTGTGAAGTCTTTTAGGGCAAAATTCTTGGAAACTTCATACATGTCAGTACAGGTGCTGTTCTGACAGGCAGACAGCATTTACCAAATTATCGTAGTCACCTCCAGGTTAAACATTTCCAGAGAATTCATTCCTAGGCTAAAGCATCAGCTGTGAAGTTACCTGACAAGGAAGCAACAAGGAACCACAGGACAAGGCAAGGCTGTGGGAAGCTGTGGGAATTAAAATGGAAACATACTAAGTCTCCTTTTGAATTCGTTTTTTCCTGAAGCTAGAAACAGAAAACTCAGCAGAGAAATTCAAAATGAGTGGACTTGGCTGATGCCAGAAGTAACCTTCGGATGAGAGCCAACAGAAACTTGATGGAAAGCAGCCAAAACACGGCATCTGGGGCTCGGAAGCCGAAAACTGAATTTCCTCTCTGGTGGGACCAGTGGCGAGAGCGCGGCAATGAAGTGCTCTGGACTTGGATGCCCTCTGGACTTCGACTTCCCGAGGAGCACCAGGAACGGGAGGAGGGATCTTGGTCCAAGCGGAGCAAAGCTCGTCGCCATGGCAACCACATGAGCCACAAACAGCCGGCCTAGCCCAGCAAGAAGCAACCCGAGCAGACGCCTAGGAACGGCGCGAGCTGGGGACAGCGGTAGAGGGGTGGGCAACAGAGCCCAGCACCGGTCAGCTGGGCCCCGACGCGTGGCGTGTCCCTGCCGGAGCACCAGAGCGCAGCGCCATGGACAAGCCGGTACTGTGCACTGTCCCTCCGCGCAGCTCCCATGCCTCCGCCCCGCCCCCGCCACGGCGCATGCGCGGCCTCGGAACTGCTGGGTGCTGGGGACTCCCCGGAGGCCACGCGGTCACGGGGAGAGGATGGGTGGGCTCATTTCCCGGCTTCAGATTCAGGCCGCGTGGCCTGAAGACGCTTTCGTGAGCTTGTGGGGCTAGAGTTGCCGGTCTCTGAGTTTTGCTTGTTTCCCTCAGGAGGTTGTGGTGGTCGATCATGTTTAGCAGGGCGCGAGTAAAGTGCAGAAGCGCAGGTTCAGGGACCGCCTTTCTCATTTTATCATCAACCTGCTGCGGAAAGCCCACCCGTGGACCCAAGCAACCCATTAACCCAGAGCGAGCATCAGATATATCCAGGCGTGGCGGAGGCCGCTTTTGTGTGAAGTTTGTTGGCTGTTACTAGCTCTCGTTAGCCCTTGGGTTTGGACAAAAGCAAATGTTTAGTTCCCTTGGAGAGAGGGAGCCAGACGGTGTTCAAGGAAGCCCTGTTGGGTGGTTTCCTGGTGTCTTGTAATTTCGCCTCAGTACAGGGCAGTGGGGAGGGGGCTGGAAAGGAATTCTGCGCATTTAAATCAGGTTTCACTCCATTTGGCTTTGCTCTCTTAAATGAGTTTTATAGGGTAAAAAAAAAAATTCGCCTACTTGTTTTTGCCTTTGTCTTCGAAAGTGATTCCTGCTCTTTGGAACTCAGGGAACGTCTAGGAGACTATAAAGTCTTTTCTGCAAACAAGAAACAGGGCACAGGGAGGGGCTTTTGTACCCAGGAGGGCCTCAGAGGGTCGCCATCAGTTTCAGTATGGATTTCTGTGGTTACATTATACATTTTTTCATTTACACTAGCTATAGCTATGTTGGGCTTCCCTGGTGACTCAGATGGTAAAGAATCTGCCTGCAATGCAGGAGACCTGTTTTTCATCCCTGGGTGAGGAAAATCCCCTGGAGAAGGGAATGACTACCCACTTCAGTACTCTTGCCTCCATGTACAGTGGAGCCTGGCAGGCTATAGTCCATAGGGTGGTAAAGAGTTGACACGACTGAATGACTTTTACTAATACTGCTATAGCTATATTACTATAGGAATATAGTATGCTAATCAATAAAATGTGCATCCTGTCATGATTTAATAAACATGAATTTAATACTGATTTAATTAAGAGCAATGTATACAGTTTATGTGGTTTCTGAGGTGGCTCAGTGGTAAAGAACCCACCTGCCAAAGCAGGAGATGCAAGAGGTGCAGATTCGATCCTTGGTTGGCTAAGATCCCCTGGAGAAGGGCATGGCAACCTACTCTAGTATTCTTGCCTGGAGAATCCCATGGACAGAGGAGCCTGGCGTCCTGCAGTCTATGGGGTCGCAGAGTCAGATACGGTGAGTGGCTGAGCACGCATACACATACATATGGTTTATGTGTATGATACTTCAACAGTTTCCTTCCCTCTGTAGATATTTACCTTTTACAAACTGTTTTATTTTTGTGAGCATCTTGCCATGATAGATTCATATTATTGCTCTTATTTTCATGTAACTTATATGCCATAAATATTTGGAATTTCCAAAATGTCTGTTGCATTTCATTAAGACAAATACCTGTTAATTCATTTAATCTTTTTAGTGACTCTTCCTCATTTTCTGTCCAGGAAAATAGAGACCCTGAAATGACAGATGGCATTGCAACTGCTAATGCCAATAAACCAATGATATTTTTGTATATCTTAATTTAAACTTCATATATTCTATAATCTTACATAAGTTTATCAAGTTTTATCTCTGTAGGGATATAAAAATATGGCTCTTAGTCTAAAGCCATACTGTTTTATGTTTTATTAATTATGCTCACTTTAAGATTGAAAAATGTAGGCTACTAATGCAATATATATGTATGTGCTAAGTTGCTTCAGTTGTGTCCGACTTTTTGCGATCCTATGGACTGTAGCCCACCAGGCTCTGCTGTCCGTGGGATTCTCCAGGCAAGAATACTGGAGTGGATTGCCATTTCCTTCTCCAGGGGATCTTCCTGACCCAGGGATTGAACTCCTGTTCCCTCATAGCCCAGTTGATAAAGAATCCACCTGTAATGCAGGAGACCTGGGTTAGATCCCTGGGTTGGGAAGATCCCCTTGAGAAGGGGAAGGCTACCCACTCCAGTAGTCTGGCCTGGAGCATTCCATGGACTGTATAGCCCACGAGGTCGCAGAGTCGGACGTGACTTTCACTTTCACTTTCTTTCTTATGTCTACTGCATTGGCAGACGGGTTCTTTACCACTATATTTAAGTTATATGGTTAAGTAAAATGCAAACATACATATATATATATACACACACACACACATACACATACACACACTCTCTGATGGCTTTCAGCGGAGAGTTTTTAAAGGCAGTGTTTGGGATGAAGGCTGCAGCTCATGGACTTTCTTCTGATTGGTTGGTGGTGAGGTAACATGGTGATGTTTAGGGTATCTTAGTCATCAGCTGTCTGATTCCAGCCAGTCTGGTGTCTAGAGCACGTAGTCAGCATGCAGTCACCATCCTCCACCTGTGGGTGGGGGGCTCTTAGTGTCTGCAAAGATGTGCTCAGATGGTTATACGTATCCCTTGAGGAGGAACAGGACTCTTTTGAAGCTATCATTACTTTTCTTGCTTGACTGCTTTTCCTTTGTTTCTGCATTCCCTCTGTTCTCTAATTAGTAACTGCTTAAGCCTGCTCTTTGGAACTCAGAAGGCCTAGGAGACCAAAGCTTTTTCTACAAACAAGAGATGAGGGACACGGAGAGGCTTTTGTACCCAGAAGGGTACAAAGATCCTGCTCAGTTTCAGTGTGGATTTCTGTGGTTATATTATTTAGGAAAAATAGAAGCAAATGGACACTGAGACATAATAAATTGTCACAGCTGGGAAATGTGACCTCTATGGAGCTCTCAATTCCCTGGGGATGGTCAAGGATGCTGTTCTTCTCCTTTGTCCGAGGTCAGTAAAGCATTAGAGAAAGGCTGCTATGAATACGGTTATTTCGAGGAATTGGTTCCTGCTGCGTGAGAAATGTCAGGAGGAAGTTCACCTGTTACATTTTCTCCTTTCATCAGGCTGAGCTCTTTCCTGGCACTGAGCACTGTGGCTGTTTATTTATACCTCTCTGCTGTTTGCATTCGGCTTCACTCTTTGTAGCCTTACTTATAGCAAATAGACCCAAAAGGGTGGAACGACTGCTCACTCCTTACTTTGTTTATGAATAAAAACCGAGAGCTTCAACGCCAGAGTAAATTGCCTCCCAGGGGTATTTTGGTTTCCCAGGCTATTGGATGAGGCTTCTAGGAGGAGTTTAGCATTCAGGATGTTGCTTGGATATGTGTGACCCCACCCTCAGGGCCAGGCCCACTCCACTGCCAAGTCCCACGGGTGGTTTGTTGGTTGGAATCTGAATGAATGCTTTCTTGCCGATTTAACTCATGCTTGAGGCTGGGGTAGGAAAGATGAAATTAGAGGATACTTTAGCAGTTTGGTTCGATTAAAAAAACACTTATTAAAGTGCCTACTTTGTTTGCAGGCCTGTGGAAGGGCTCTGGGGAGGAGTATGAGTTGCTTTTCTTTTCTGCCAGGCTTTCCTGATGGCTCAGTGGTGAAGAATCTGCCTGCAATGCAGGAGATGCGGGTTCAATCCCAGAATCAGGAAGATCCCCTGGAGGAGACAATGGCAACCCTCTCCAGTATTCTTGCCTGAAAAACCCCATAGACAGAGGAGCCTGGTGGGCTACAGTCCAGAGTGTCGCAACGTGACTGAGCACACGTGCACACACATTCTTTTCGGCCTCCGTTTTTCTTTCCCTCCCTCGCTTTCTTCATTTCTTCTTGCTTTTCTCTTCCTTCCTTCATGTCTCCCTCCCCCTCCCTCCTTTTCTTTCCCCCTCCTGCAGCATGATGGTTGGATGGCATCGACTCAGAGGACATGAGTTTGAGCAAGCTCTGGGAGATGGTGAAGGACAGGGAAGCCCAGCGTGCTGCAGTCGTGGGGTCGCAAAGAGTCGGACACGACTGAGCGACTGAACAACAACAATATATATTATGTGGTTTCTTGCAGATGCTTTTTTCAAGTTTTCCTTGAGGATTTTGAAGATCCCCTAACACTCACTACACAATTAATGATTACTCTCCCTGTTTCTTTGGGGACTGGATGAGATGTGCAGATTGTGACCACTGCTTACTGGTTTTGAGTAATGCAGATAAGTGGCTTGGGCTTGTCTTGCAGGAGGTGGATCATACATATTGAGGAAGGGAGAGCAAGCATGGGATGCTCGTCAGATTCCTGACAAAGTTTCCGCCTGCCAGACGTCATGCTATTTTAATAAGTCCATGTAGTGAAAGCCTGTCATTGTTCCTACCCCAGGTGGGTAGTAGAATTATGATTCGGTTCCCGTGGGCCAACATTTCCACCCCAGGAGAGTTACTGTGAATAGTCAGAATTCTTTCTTTCTTGACGCAGCCTCCTGGTTGGGCCAATAGCATGTGGGATGTGGGCAACCCACCCTCACCCACCTCATACCCATCACGAAGGGAGTGGTCGTGGACTTCCTTGGACTGCTTGGACTTCAGAAAAAATAAAGAATCTTACTCTTGGAGGGCTGAAAGCTCGGTGGGCCACTTCCGATCATTGTTTAGCTTATTCAGGGTAAAGAATAAAAGGATTTGTGATCCATTGGTGTCCTGAAGTGTCCATGTTATTGCTCATTACAAAGAAGCAAAGCAAGGCTTAGCCCAGAGCAAGCAGTCACCTCAGACTCCGGCAACCCTCCCCAAAGAGGGTCAAGTGTCAGGGGCTGTGTTGGGGACTCAGGGGACATCTTGGAAGAAAGGTGGCTGCTGCCATTCAGATAAGGACCAGCTGGGCCAGGAGGAACCTTGACCTGGATTTGACATCCGTATTTTACAGCAAACAATGTTGAGATGGACACTGAGCAGCAATATTAGAAGTGTTTCCTTTCAGATGAGTGTGGAAGCTCTGGAAAGTTGGAGGTTATGCTGATTGTCATTGCTGCTCTTGAGGTCACTCCAAACTTACTAGCTTAAAGTAGCACCAGCTACTGTACTATCTTGTCTAGTTTCTGTGGGTCAGGAGCCCAGGAATGGGCTTAGCTGGGGGGTTTTCATTGGCGGCTGGAGGAGCGAGGACTGGACAGGCATCTCCCTTTTCCTCTTCCTGTGTCTCACATCAGACTCGACTGGTCTGAGACAGGCTCCACGTGGTTGGTCTCTATGAATAGGCTTCCTCACAGCAAGGTGATCTCAGGGCAATTGACTGCTTTCATGATGGCCGAGAGCCTCCACAGAGAGAATTCCAGAGAAGAAGGCAGAAGTTGCCTCATCTTTATTACCTAAATGCAGGGATATAGCAAAGTGCTAGCACAAGTATATTTTGCTACATGTCTCTGCCAAGCATTCCTTCTGCTGTGTCCACTTGGCCAGACTCATGACCTAAAGGTTCAAGGCTGGGGTCATGTTCAATGTAAAAGTGTCCTGTGGTGCCCTTCATGGAAAGAGGGGCTCCATAGAGGAGAGACTCAGTTTGAAATGGATGAGCCAGAAGCTAGCTACGGAAAACTTTTAATCACCAGATATGTCCGAAGTGGAGCACTGGTTTCTCATCACTGTCTACTGAAAAATGGAAATTCTGTTCTGTCATGACTGCTCTTGATAATGTAATAATATAATTGTAAACACACTATACATTTTCTTCCTTTAGGAAAGAAGTTGTGCAAAATAGATTTGATCAAAATCCTTGTGTTTGTAGGACCCAAACCTGTAAACAGTAAATCGCCAATACCTCTGTCTGGGGAACTTGCATGTTGTGAGCATACAATCTCTTCATCATAAAAGACAAATCGCATTCAGTCCTGCTGAAGGAAGGTCTAAATTATCTTTGTATTCACTCTACAGACAACATTGCAAAGTTGTAAGGAGATCAAAGAGTTTTCAGCCAAAACTGTATCTATCTATATTTCTGTATATATCTATTTTGACATAAAAGTTTTCTAGGAAATTAATACAAATATTCTGTTATTTATTTCCTCGCTTTTGTGTTAACAGCCTTAAGCAATTTGTAATTTGTTATATTTTATTTGTTATTTCTACCTAAATATTTGCTTTAATGCCTAATTTTGTGTTTCTAACTCTCTTTCTTAATGTGGGATGCCCAATTTGCTTAAACCTGGTGGCTCAGATGGTAAAGAATCTGTCTCCAATGTGGGAGACATGGGTTTGATCCCTGGATCGGGAAGGTCTTCTGAAGGGAATGACTACCCATTCCAGTATTACCTGGAAAATCCCATGGACAGAGGATCCTGGAGGGCAGGCTACAGTTCATGGGGTCACAAACAGTTGGACATGACTGAGTGACTCTTTTATTGATTCAACTCTTTTATTATTCAACTCTTTTATTAATGTGAGGCCCCCAATTTGCATAAACCTCAGGCCCCACTAAATCAAGATCCACTCCACTTTGGCCTAAGTAAGTGCTAAATGGTTTATGTGGGAGCTCTTGGCTCTAGTGGGAGGATGGGAAGGGAGAAGGGGTGAAGGGGTGGAAGGAAGGAGCTAAAGAATAATTTTGCCTTTGTCCCGGTTTTCCCATGGACTGGCTTTGGTGGTGGGGTCCCAGACATCCTGTTAAATGCCTGCCACAGATGCTGTGCTTTACAAGGCATCATGGGGGATATAAAAGAAACTGAAAGCACATGTCTTCATTCTCAAAAAGGTTTAACCATCTCATTGGGAAGACACACATGTCAAACTGCTGGAAATCCTAAACAGGTTAAAATGAAAACCGATTCAGCACAAAACACACATGGTTATGGTGGCATGAATAACACAGGGAAATCAGTGTGGGGCAAAGCCTCAAACTGGCCTCCTCAGAGGATGAGATTGTTGGATGGCATCACCGACTCTATGGACATGAATTTGAGCAAACTCCAGAAGTTGGTGTTGGACAGGGAAGCCTGGAGTCCTGCAGTACAGGGGGTCGCAAAGAGTCGGACATGACTGAGTGACTGAACTGAACTGAAACTCTGTGTGATCTCTATTTTGTTACCTTTACAACTGATAACAGAGTGGGTGGAATATTTGACATTCTTTTTGCCAAGAAAGTTAATCTCAGAACCCTTGGGTATCCAGCATCCTTTTCCCAGACTTGTGGAGAACTTTCTAGACCTTTTTAAGTTCCTACTTAAAAATGAAAAGTCCCTCCCAAGTCCCTTCATGTACCTTGAAAATATGTTCCACCTGCTTAAGGAGAAATTTTAGAGAGAGTAATAAAAACAGAGCAGATTTAACTTCTTTCTGGACCTGTTGTAGCATCTGCATCATGGTTATATTTGTTCATTAACTTCATCATGAATATTCATTGGAAGGACTGATGCTGAAGCTTCAATACTTATGGCCACCTGATGCAAACAGCTGACTCATTGGAAGAGACCCTGGTGCTGGGAAAGATTGAAGGCAAAAGGAGAATAGGGTGGCAGAGGCTGAGATGGTTAGATAGCATCACTAACTCAAAGGATATGAGTTTGAGCAGACTCTTGGAGATAGTGAAGGACAGGGGAGCTTGGTGTGCTGCAGTCTGTGGGGTTGCTAAGAGTTGGACATGACTTAGCGACTGAGCAACAGCAACTTCATCGTGACTTTGGGACCTGGTTTGATCTGCATTAGAATTTTAGATCCTCCATTTTAAAGCTGAGCAAGTGTAGACAGGCACTGCTGAGGGAAAAAGTGGGCATCCACTGGCCCTTCACTGGAGACCTTAATCATATCTTGTGTTTGTGACTCCCCACTGCTCTCTCATTGGCTTATATATGCTTTAAGGGTGTTAATGAATAACAGAAATAGATTTCCACTTCCCAAAAAAGAGCTCTGATGTTTCTGGGATAGTTAAGACATCCAAGAAAGTAAGTGGGTCATTATCTAGTGGCCCCCGAGTGATGGTTGGTTTAGGAGAGGCTGGTTAAGTTCCACCCTGGGAGTTTTAGCTCTTTTGGTAACTGTGTGTTCATATATGGCCAGGGATCTAATATTTTAAATTTACCGTAAAGATTTAAAAATGGCTAGTGATGTATTCTTGCCTTCTTGATCTCCCTTTCGTATTGGGGAATAACATTACGTGGCCCTGAAATACCATTAACTTGGCATTTCTTTATGAAGCGTGTCACAGAAGCCAGCTCCATTACAAGGGGATCTCCCCAAATATAGAGAGGTATTCTTGCAGTGGAATTTCTTCAGAATAGATGTTTAAAGGCAAATTTGTAGGCCACTGGCACCAAAGTGAAATAAAACAGGACTTAGGCCATCACCAGTGAATGCATAAATATAAAGATATTAGGTTAAAATATTCATCTGTTTTGGACAAAGGCTTAAGAGCAATGAATGATAGGTGCAAATGATCTATTAAAAACAGTGATGCAAAAATTCTGAAAAGAGATATCATGGGTTTTCCTTCATCCTTGATCTCCATCCTCCTCTGGATTTCTTAAATGTGCAATTTTGTGGGTAATCTGGGAATTGGGTAGGTTTTTCTTTCCTTTTTTTTTTTTTTGTGGCCATGCCATGTGGCTTCCGGGATCTTAGTTCCCTGACCAAGGATTGAACCCATGCCCCCAGCAGTGGAAGTGCAGAGTCCTAACCACTGGACTGCTAGGGAAGTCTCTGGGTGGATTTTTTTTTTTTTGATAGGGTCTGCTGGACTTGGTGGCAGCTTCCCTCGTAGCTCAGTTGGTAAAGAATCTGCCTGCAATGCAGGAGACCTGGGTTCAATCCCTGCATTGGGAAGATCCCCGTGGAAAAGGAAATGGAAACTTACTCCAGTATTCTTGCCTGGAGAATCCCATGGACAGAGGAGCCTAGTGGGCTACGGTCCATGGGGTTGCAAGAGTCAGACATGACTTAGTGACTAAACCAGCAAAAATTCTGGACATGGTGGGAGTAGTGTGTCTGTTGGGGGCTGGGAGGTAGACAGTCATCCTGTGCAGATCATTTGGGTTTTGGGAATTCGAGGCTCTTCCCAGCTACTCAGTTTAGCTCAGCAATTTCTGTTCCTGCGGCTCAAGTAACAACTACCACCCAGTCAATCTTTGGTGGGTCAGACCAGGCACACCATTGGTTCTGTGAAGTGGAGTCGAGAGGCCCTTTGAACGAGTCTCTGAAAACCATTTAATCCTTGACTGTTGAAAAAAATACCTGCTTCCTGGGAGCCAGGTACCTGGATGAGCTAATGGGGTGAATGTCATTGGTCGCATTCCTCGGGGATTTATGACATGACTTTGTTGATTTGGGGGCTTGGGTCTTCACCCACACAGCACTTGCTTTATTTATATTAAGATTATTGTTAACAAAGTCTGTTAATTCCTGCTGTGTGTACTGAAGGATATTGCGGTGAAAGAAAGGATTCTCTCAAGTGCTTGTTACATATGACACTCAGACTTCTTTACCACATTTAATCCTGGCCGTGTGTTTTAAGAGGTCAAGACACATTCCCCACCTCTGCAGATGATGTTTGCCTTGAAGTCCGCACCTAGGGGCAGAGGACAAGAACGAGATAGTTCTCTTCTTGTTTTTAGACTGTGTGAGTTTCAACATATGGGTGTGACCCCCTCCTCGACGTGTCAACCACAGTAGTAGAAAAATGAGAGATTTCCCTGGTGGTCTGGTGGTTAAGACTCCACGCTCCCAAGGCAGGGGACCTGGGTTCGATCCTTGGTCAGGGAACTAGATTCCCACATGCTACTGCTAAAGATCCTGAGTTCTGCAACTAAAACCCAGTGAGGCCAAATAAATAAATAAATATTTAAAAACATACCCTCCCCCCAGATTTTATTCAAAAAAAAGGAAGAAAGAAAGAAAAAGAGCTCCCCCACCATGTCCATCTCTTTTCTGTCTTCACTGCTCTTGTCACCTCTCTCTCCTGTTTCTTCCCCTCCACTTCCTCTTCTCCCCCTTTCCTTCCTCTCCCTGAAACCCCACCTGAGTCCTTGGGTCTGGTCACCCCGAAAAGCATGCATCCAGGAAAGGGAGCCATTCGGGTGGACACCTTCTCTCCTTACACAGAGTCACACAGAGCAGCCGGCTGCCCACCTGGCTGTTTGGTGTTAGCAGCAGAAAGATATCATTGGTTCATTTCCAGCCCTTGGTCTTGAAGAAGACAGACATAGAATAAAAGTTCATATTAAGGTACTTTCAGCTTAGACTTCCCCAGTGGCTCAGCGGGTAAAGGATCTGCCTGCAATGCAGGAGATACAAGACAGGCAGGTTCGATCCCTGGGTCGGGGAAGATCCCCTGGGAGAGGAAATGCCAATCCACTCAAGTATTCTTGCCTGGAGAATCCCATGGACGGAGAAGCCTGGTGGGCTACAGTCCAAGGGGTCACAGAGTCAGACATGACTGGCTAAGCACACAGCACACACATACTTTCTGCTTGGGTGTTACGCCTTTTCCCCTGTTTTACTAGTTTTTTTTTTTTTTTTTTTTTTAACTTGGTTCAAAAAAAAAAAACAAACAGATGACTTTCGTGCTGGTCACGTTGAGGCATGCTCTGGAGAGGCAAAGTCCAGACTTGTCCAGGGCAGAGAGGTAAATCCAGCCCTTCGAAATGGATTGCGCTCTAAGAGGGGAGCTGTAGCACTAAGTATTCAGGGGGTGAGTGGGGGGGAAGAAGAGCCTCTTATTTAAGCCAGTTTTGTTTGCATGATTCTGGATTCCTGCAGTTAATTTATTAGGGATTAGCCAATTCAATGTTTGTTACCTATTTTTTTTTCAGTTTACATTTTCTCTTTGCCTTTTAAAAAACCAAATTTCTTTTAAAAATAAAATTTGGAGGCATTAAATGCTTTTCAAAGGTTTCTTTCTTTTTTTTTTTTTTTTAAAGCAAATGTATATTGTTCCCTTGAGGCAATTTCCTCTCTTCCTTCTTTGCTTCCTTCCTTTTTCTTTATCCTTTCTCTCTCTTTTTATTTATTTATTTTTTTAAACATTCATTTATTTATGGCAGTGCTGCTTGCAGGTCTTCATTGCTGCTTGCAGGCTTTCTCTAGTTGTGGTGAACGGGGCTCTTCCTTGCGATGTGCGGGCTCATTGCGGTGGCTTCTCTTGCCACAGAGCACGTGTGCTTCAGTAGCTGTGGCACACAGACTGAGTTGTGGGATCTTCCCCGACCAGGGATTGAACCCATGTCCCTGCATTGGCAGGTGGATTCCTTACCACGGAGCCACTAGGGAAGCCCTCTCCCTCTGTTAAAAATATTAATTTAGTAACACAGAATCTGGAGTCAGATTTCCTGGGTCTGAATCCTGGCTCCCACGCTCAGTGACCTTGATCTCAGCTGTGTGACCTTGATCTCAGGTGGCCTCGGCGTGCAGCAACTTGAAGCTGGGCATCGGTTTCCCAGCCAGAGATTGAGGCCAGGTCACAAGACTGAGTGAGAGCTCCAAATCCTAGCCACTAGACCACTGGTCAGTGACAAGGCCCTGGCCCTTCGGCTTTGCAAGAAAGAATTTCCGCAATGATGGAAAAGAGTGAGACAAGTAAAGTGTTTATTGGGAGGAAAAGAGCTCCTTACATGTGGATAGATACATGAGAAGGCTCAGAGAGAGTGTCGTGTCCTTGTGGTATTTTAAATCGCTTTTATGGGGAATTTCTTCCAGGTTTCCTTTGGCCAGTCACTTTGATTTGTCTGGTTCTGTGTCTGTATGTGGTTTATCTCAGGATCCTCCCGTGTGTGTGCACGCAGACATCTGTCAGTCAAGATGGATTCCACCAGAGGCCTATGGGTAGTTGACATCACTTACTATGGGGTGGGATCCCCTCCTTTTTCGACCCCCAAGGAACTTTCTAGTTTCGAGGGTTTCCTTGACTTAGAGAGTAAGAAATATGTGGTCTCTTATCTTTTATCTGGGCCCTGACCAGCCTCCTGTCTTGATTATCCTGCTTTTGATATTTTGGAGTTTCAGTCCATGGTGAATGAACTCAAATTGCTTTATCTGGGGGTTGGGGAGGGCTTCTATCTCCTGCCTTAACCTCAGTAGGTAAGTGGACATCCCTGGGCATCAATGTTTTAACCTATAAAAATGGAGAAAGTAACAGTAACTACTTCCTAAACATGTGACTATCCAGTGAGCTGATATTTAAAAGTGCTTAGAACAGGGCCAGGTGGAGAATAATGCTAGTAATTAAAATGAAAATAAGAAAGAGGTAAACCTAGGAAACACAAGAAGCAAAAAGAACATAAAAATAAGTAAGCCAGCCTCTCAGTCTCAGAAACAATCTCCCTCTCTCTCTCCCTCTCTCCCCACATACATGTATATACAATTTAGTTTTTATTGAATACATTTTTTTTTTACAAAAATTGATTCTTACTCTTTTGGAGCCTGATTTTTGTCATTTTACAGTGTATCATAAGTGTTTCAATTTCTTTAAAATGTCTCTTGAACATGATTTTTAATGCATTGAATACCTCTATAGTAATTTATTTTACGAATCTCATATTGTGAAGCTATGAAGGTTTTGTAAAGTATTTCCTATGTTAATAATTTATACATATATATACAACAATATATATGTATTGTGAAAGAGGAGAGTGAAAAAGCTGGCTTAAAACTCAACGTTCAAAAAACTAAGACCATAACATCTGCTCCCATTATTTCTTGGCAAATAGATGGGGAAACAATGGAAACAGTGACAGATTTTATTTTCTTAGGCTCCAAAATCACTGCAGATGGTGACTGCAGCCGTGAAATTAAAAGATGCTTGCTCCGTGGAAGAAAAGCTATGACCAACCTAGGCAGCATATTAAAAAGCAGAGACATTACTTTGCTGACAAAGGTCCATCTAGTCAAAGCTATGGTTTTTCCAGTAGTCATGTGTGGATGTGAGAGTTGGACTATAAAGAAAGCTGAGTGTCAAAGAATTGATGCTTTTGCACTGTGATGTTAGAGAAGACTCTTGAGAGTCCATTGGACAGCAAGGAGATCAAAACAATCCTAAAGGAAATCAGCCCTGAGTATTCATTGGAAGGACTGATGCTGAAGCTGAAGCTCCAATCCTTTGGCCACCTGATGTGAAGAACTACTCATTGGAAAAGATCCTGACGCTGGGAAAGATTGAAGGCAGGAGGAGTAGAAGATGACAGAGGATGAGATGGTTGGATGGCATCACCGACTCGATGGACATGAGTTTGAGCAAGCTCTGGGAGTTGGTGATGGACAGGGAAGCCTGGTGTGCTGCAGTCCATGGGGTCACAGAGAGTCGGACACAGCTGAGTGACTGAACAACAACAATACATACATATGTGTGTATATGTCATTGTTATGACAATACCCCTGCGCCTCTGCTCCCATCCTCCAATCCCGCCTCCCCCACCTTGCCCTTTCTGTGTCTTCAGGCTTCCATTTCTGCCCTGGTTTCACTTGAGAAATGCTTTTAAGGAGATTTTTTGGTTATAAAAGCACCTTGTTTAAACAGCAAACACCTAATGGGTAAAGAGGATCTGATACTATGTGCAATGAAAAATTGTTAGTTGCTAAGCTGTTTAGTTGCTTAGCCGATTTCACAGTTGTTTAGTTGCTAAGTTGTGTCCAATCGTTTTTCGACACTATGGACTGTAGCCTGCTAGGCTCCTCTGTCCATGGAATTTTCTAGGAATTTTCTTGCCATTTCCTACTCCGGGGGGCTTCCCAACCCAGGGATCAAACCCGCGTCTCCTGGGTTGGCAGGCGGATACTAGTTTACAGAGAACAGTTGGAATACGTCAAGGTTGCTTCCTCAGCTGACTAAGACTTACTACCTGTACGGCTTGGCTGAGGGAGCCGTCCCAGCAGTTTGGGTTGTAAAACTGCCACTTCCCCCCCCTTGATTTCAGGTCTTGTCTGATTGAGCTAATTAGGCTCAGTCTCTAGTCCTTGTGGCCTGTATTTACATTTCTGGTGTTTAGAATATTACTCAGCCATAAAAAAGAATGAAATAATGCCATTTTCAGCAATATGGATGGACCTAGAAATTATCATACTAAGTCAGACAGAGAAAGACAAATATCATATGATATCACTTATATATGGAATTTAATTTAGAAAAAAGATACAAATGAACTTATTTACAAAACAGAAGCAAACTTATAAATATTGAAAACAAACATGCTTACCAAAGGGGAAATGTGGCAGGCGGGGAGAGGTATACCAGGAACTTGGGATAAACATGTACACACGGCTGTATATAAGATAGAAAACCCAGCAAGGAGCTACTGTAGTGCACGAGGAACTCTGCCCAATATTCTGCGGTGACCTCTGTGAGAAAAGAATCTAAAAAAGAGTGGATATATGTGTTTGTGTAACTGAGTCACTTTGCTGTACACCTGACGCTAATACAACATTGTAGATCAGCTGCACTCCAATAAAATTAAAGTATTAAAAAAAATAAACGACACCCATATCCTTTCAAAGTAAAGTAAAACAAAGCCAATGGCCTCATCAAATACTGTAATAATGCAGCCCTCCTGAGAGCAGGAAGCTAAAGGAGCAGCAAGAGAAAAATACACATAGCCAACAGACAACTACGATGGTCTCTATGCTTTACATTTATCTGAACTTTATCTTATCTATGGCTTCCCGGGTGGCTCAGCTGGTAAAGAATCTGCCTGCAATGTAGGAGGCCTGGGTTCAATCCCTGGGTTGGGAAGATCCCCTGGAAGAGGGCATGGCAATCCACTCTAGTATTCTTGCCTAGAGAATCCGCATGGACAGAGGAGCCTGGTGGGCTACAGTCTGTGGGGCCACAAAGAGTCAGACACGACTGAGTTGAGAAAAGTTGAGAATTGTTTTATTGTGTGTTATTATATAATATATTATTTATATAACATTTTAATAATTATTATAATATATTTACATATAATGTAATTTATATGTAATATAATTATGTTATTATATAATCATATAATATATGATTATATAATATATGATTATATAATAATCATATAATATATTCATATAATAAATATTTATTATATAAACAATATATTTATATAAATATGTATATTATATTATATAATAAAATATATAATATATTATCTATAATAAAATAATTCTCAACTTTTAAATTTAGAGGGTCCTTGCACTCAGATTATTGCAAGTACAAAAGATCTTTGTCAACTAACAAATTCTTTCCAGACTAAGAACGGTTGAGCCAATGCTGGAGTGATTGGGTCAAGAATCCAAAAGATGGTTAAGCTCGCCACCTAGTGGCTGTCAAGGAAGTAGCTTCCTTGAATTTGGCCTCTTGGTTTTGTTTTCCGGTGACAGACAGGCTTCTCACTCACTGTGTGTTCATTTTTACTCCAGGCAAAAGCAGTCATCATTTGAGAACTCCCACTGAAGCATCCTATTAAATTCTCTCATATTTGGTGGATAATGAGGCATTAAACTTCATCAGTTGCTAATAGGCCCTTCCTTTCATTCTCTTGTGTGAGAAGTCGATTGTTGATACCTTCCTACAGCAGCGCTCAGGGTAGCCCACTCGTTGGCGGATGAATTGCTTTATATGTCTTGTATCCAGTTGTGTCCTATTGCAGCTTCAGTTACCCAGAAAGGAAACTAGGAATTTTTCATCTCTACCATATTCAGCTTCTAACCTGACCATGTTGTGAAAAGCGCTCAGTCGTGTCCACCTCTTTGCGACCCCATGGACTATACAGTCCATGGAATTCTCCAGGCCAGAATACTGGAGTGGGTAGTCTTTCCCTTCTCCAGGGGATCTTCCCAATCCAGGGATTGAAGCCAGGTCTCCCACGTTGCAGGGGGATTCTTTACCAACTGAACCACAAGGGAAGCCCAACTTGACCATAGACTTCATTTAAAGCAAGGACATCTTGGAATGGCTTCTCTAAAAAATGCAGAGCCTGGTTGCGGATTTGTCTTACCAATTTATTTGGGAGTGCAATCCCAGGAAAGCACGTGTGAGGAGAAAGCGGAGTGAGGTAGGGAAAGAGAGAAAACCAATGCATGCGTGCATGCTAAGTTGCTTCAGTCGTGTCCAGCTCTGTGTGAACTTATGGACTGTAACCTGCGAGGCTCCTCTGTCCATGGGATTCTCCAGGCAAGAATACTGAAGTGGGGTGCCATGCCCTCCACCAGGGGATCTTCCCGACCCAGGGATCGAATTGCATCTCTTAGGTCTCCTGCATTGGCAGGTGGGTTGTTTACCATTACCGTCACCTGGGAAGCCAGAAAACCAATAGGAACATGTGTAATGTAGTATGTCCCAAATTATTTCCAGGTAAAGTCTGTTGGGACTGTCTGCCACGAGGCAGCCTGGACCTAGAGCCATGCAACAGTGGGAGGGGTGGGCGGTAGGGGTGGATTGAGGGGTGGGGAAGTGGGGTTGTGGGGAGAGGGAGAGCTTCTCTCATGTTACACTTTCCCGCTGTGAGTGTTTGCTTCACTGACATGAATTCCTTTGCTCTTCTGGTTGTGCATTTTGGGTGACAAGCAGATTCCAGGTGTCTCGTGGCAACAGGGAACCCCAGGCAGGAAGTGAGAGGCACACCGGCTGGAAATGAAGTCAGAACTGCTGTGGGCTGTGTGTATGCGAAGGTGGTCAGTGCTCACCCAGAGATGTCTTAGAGCCACAGTCGGGGCAGGACAGTGGTCCAGAGCCTCAGAGACAGGTGAGGCCGAACACATGAGAGGTGGTGCAGGGAAACGTGGGGTGCTGTGATCTTGCATAGGTTTTACCCCAATCCCTGCTCACAGGAGCCCATCAGGGAACTCCGTAAATATTGGTCATGGATTTTCATTAGTATTGTTTTTCAGTCACTAAGGCATGTCCGACTCTTTTGCAGCCCCATGGACTAGTAGCCCGCCAGGCTCTTCTGTCCATGGGGTTTCCCAGGCAAGAATACTGGAGCAGATTGCCATTTTGTTCTTCAGGTCATCTTCCCTACCCAGGGATCGAACCCATGTCTTTTGTACTTGCAGGCAGATTCTTTACCACTGAGCCACCAGGGATTTTAATATATTTTCTAGTAAATGCTTCCTGCAGAATTTATCATTCCTAATCATGTGTTGATTAGGATCTTTTTGGTTGGGGAAACCTAAACCAATGAAACCAGAGGAAGAAGAGGGGCCGGAGTGGCCAGGGTGGCCCTGGGGAATCACAGTGTGGGCAGCAAGGGGACTGGGTCTGAGAAAAGGGCAAGAGTCAGTACCGGCAAATATCTCTCCCAGACTCCTGTCTCTGCCGAGGAAGAGATTCCCTCTTCAGGGAAAATCTCCCTCTTTTGTCTCTTAGAGCCTTCATCTGATTGGATGAGGCCCACGGACATTATGGAGGGTAATCTGCTTTCAGTTCAGTTCAGTTCAGTTCAGTTGCTCAGTCGTGTCTGACTCTTTGTGACCCCATGAATTGCAGCACGCCAGGCCTCCCTGTCCATCACCAACTCCCGGAGTTCACTCAGACTCACATCCATCGAGTTGGTGATGCCATCCAGCCATCTCATCCTCTGTCGTCCCCTTCTCCTCCTGTCCCCAATCCCTCCCAGCATCAGAGTCTTTTCCAATGAGTCAACTCTTCGCATGAGGTGGCCAAAGTACTGGAGTTTCAGCTTTAGCATCATATCTTCCAAAGAAATCCTAGGGCTGATCTCCTTCAGAATGGACTGGTTGGATCTCCTTGCAGTCCAAGGGACTCTCAAGAGTCTTCTCCAACACTATAGTTCAAAAGCATCAATTCTTCAGCGCTCAGCCTTCTTCACAGTCCAACTCTCACATCCATACATGACCACTGGAAAAACCGTAGCCTTGACTAGACAGACCTTTGTTGGCAAAGTAATGTCTCTGCTTTTCAATATGCTATCTGCTTTATTCAGAATCTATTGATTAATTTGTTAATCTCATCGAAGAGATAGCTTCACAGCGACATCTAGACTAGCATTTGACCAAATATTTGGGTTCTGTGTGTAGCCACATTGACACATAAAACTCACCATCCATCAGTGGGGAAAGGAGTTGATACCCTCTCTCATGAAGGATGGTACTTGGCCCCACGAGCATCAAAGCTGCACTCGCTTTCTCCCCAGTTCTCAGATTTCCCCTGGAGCTCGTGGGGGGCCCCTTCCCCTGAGACTCAGCCCTGAGCCGTGATTCAGGGCCTGAAGCATCATCTGGAAGAGCTGCCTTTCTGTTCTTCCCTCCCTGGTTCTCCCCTGCGACCCTACACAAGATTCGTTCTTCTCCGTTGACCGAAATAAGATAATGGGAAGAAAACCCCTAAAATCCTTATGGAATCACCTTTCCTGAGGACTTCCCCAGCTCGTGTCAGACATCCATATGGACTCAGATGTGTCTGAATCCCATTTGGCCTGGGCTGAGACCTGGGATTTCCATGTGAGGGTTTGAGCTTTTTTTCCACCTTCACAGGAGAATTTGGAGCTACTAGTCTGGCTATGAACCAGAGAGGCAAGAAAGCGGGAAGGATGTTTTTTTTCTTTGACTACTATCATCTTTCTTTTATTATTGGAGTATAACTGCTTTATAGTGTGTTGGTTTCTGCTGCACAGAACAGTATATGCATACACATATATGAGCCATGTATACAGATATGTACTGTAGACATAGTATATATGTATACATGTATCCCCTCCTTTTTGAGCCTCTCTCCCACCCGCACCCATCCCACCCATCTAGGTTATCACAGAGTACCGAGCTGAGCTTTATGTGCTAAACAGTAGCTTACTACTAGCTGTCTATTTTAAAAGGGGGAAGGATTTAGGGTTAGGAGATCAGTCCTGGGTGTTCATTGGAAGGACTGATGTTGAAGCTGAAACTCCAATACTTTGGCCATCTGATGCGAAGAGCTGACTCATTGGAAAAGACCCTGATGCTAGGAAAGATTGAGGGCAGGAGGAGAAGGGGATGACAGAGGATGAGATGGTTGGATGGCATTTCACCGACTCAATGGACATGAGTTTCGATAAACTCCAGGAGTTGGTGATGGACAGGGAGGCCTGGCATGCTGCAGTCCATGGGGTCGCAAAGAGCTGGACACGACTGAGCTGCACTGAGGGATTTAGCCAGGAAAGAGGAAATGAGGAGGGGAGAGAGAAAGGCTGTGGAAGGTCTGTGTGTGAGAAATCCAGGGACAGCTTTGGGGTGGAAGCAAGTGGAACAGCAGAAGGAGAGGCTTTGAGAAATGTTGCTATGGGTTATAAATCTAATCCTCTTCCATATTCCTGGAGATAATGCAAGCAACAGTTAGACTTTTTGAAAACCACATTTGGTTTTCAATTTGGTTATCTGATCCAGGACTCAGATACTTTATGCTGGATTCCACGGCTAGACAGAGCCCTGTGAACCCTGAGTTTTTAGTTGGGGTTACTAGCGTCTTCTTGCCTGGAGAATCCCATGGATGAGGGAGCCTGGCAGGCTGCAGTCCAGGGAGCTTCAGAGTTGGGTACAACTGAGCTGGAGTGCATGCAGTGCAGTGAATGAGTCATCCTATTAAGACTGCTAACGAGAGCGACACTTTATAATCAAACATTTATGAATGCCCCCAAGCTTACCAACAGATTGCTTGGGGAGTAGCCCCATCTTGTGGAGAAGCCTAAAAATATTGGGTTGGCCAAAAA
>NW_011495002.1:456842-461066 GCF_000754665.1 Bison bison bison | reverse complement strand
TTGGGGGTTTTCTGTAACATCTTATGGAAAGACCCAAATAAACCTTTTGGCCAATCCAATATTTCAGTGTCACACTGCTCAAGGTTAAGGAATTGAAGCAAAATGCATTTGAGTTTTAATATTATTACCCTTTTGGGAACATACCATGAACTTTTATGTAATTGGACCAGTACCTTTTCTGTGAAAAACAGCTATTTTTCATAGGTGATGAAGTCACTTCAGCAGGTGATACTGAGTCTAATTGCAATAACATGTTTAAAAATGTCTAGATGACTCACCTTTAGTTTCCCGTGAAAAGCATTATTGTTGGCATTTAATTCACTTAATGTGAGTTTTAAGCAAATTGAGGCTGAAAGTGCTCATGATTACCTTGGACATGAATAAAGATTCCCATTAAACTCAAAGAGGCCGAGTAAACCACTGAAGGATAGAGCAATGAAAGAGATGGATGCATGAGAAGGTTGGTGTTATATGGTTAAGACTTCCTTTGTTTTTCTACAAGTTTAATAACGTTCTGAAATGCAGCAGAAGCCTAGATTTTCTTTCTCTAGGTGTGGTTAGTGTTAAGGAAAGGGCTGAGGTAGGATGCAGAATCGCTTCTTACTAGAAAAATCTGAGACCAACTCTTTACCTTCATATGTGCAAAAAGACCGCATACAAGGAGCCCTGAGTTCTCATCCTGGCCGGTCACCACCTGCCTCCCTCATCAGGAGGAACCAACTTAACTCCAGGTACCAGTTTCCTAATCTGTTCTGTGAGGAAATCAACCTTGTAAGATGCCACCTTACAGGTTGAAGAGTAGAAGCAGACCAGACGCGTTGCACGATGCTTAGGAGGAGAAGCAAAAGTGACCTCTGCTTCCCAAGAGGCCCCTCCTTCGGGGGGGCCCAAGAGAGAGGAGGCAGTGCCTGGTGCCCAGGTGTAGGTGGGGATGTGAACTCCCTACTATCAGAACCTACCTGTGCCATCAGGACCCGGTGGACGGTCAATGCAAAATCCTACATTTTTGATCTGAAGGATCAGAAAACACTGGATTTATAGGAATTTCAGGTCCTGTGGGCACTTGGAGTTTCTAACCGGCCATTAGTAAGCCAGGCACTGTTTCAAGAAGAGAAGACTTATTTCCAAAGTGAGCAGGGGAACTCTGCTATGATTTTCTTCCCAGAGCTCTATGGACCACATAGCATCTTTCCCAAAAACTTCAAGCTGGGTCGGGGGTAGGAGGGGCTCCACCAGATGGCGCTGTGTCTTGCTCTGGGATCCCCGCACCCCGACTGGAAGCCTTATATGTTACTGTGTCTGTGGCAGGAGCAGTGAACCCCAGTATGGGATCTGTTGCCTCCAAGATCCAAAGAGGCTCAACAAAACCTGTGCTTCTTTCTAGTTCAGGAAATTATATTTGGAACCGCAGCTGTAGTTAAAAGTCAATTCCTGGTTAAGCTTATTTTGTGTCATTCAGTGCTTCTCACCCAAAAGCAGTTCTGTCATTTGGTCCTCCTTTTTTTTAGGGGTGGGGAGGAGGCGCTGGTCATGTAGAATCTTAATTCCCCAACCCGGGATGGAACCCATGTCCCCTGCAGTGGAAGCATGGAGTCTTAACCACTGGACCACCAGGTTAGATATGCACAAAAACACCACTCCATTTTAAAGGTGCTTTTATCAAGTGCATGATCCTGAAACCTTGGACACACAGGAAAATGTGAAAATTAAAATTAACTCGTGAAAATTAAAATGTCAAGTTTTGAAAAATTACTTTACAGTGGTTGGACAGTCTGTTTAATTCCAGGCTAGTTCAACCTGAAGAAATTACAGCCTGGTTTTTGGCAGTATTTTGGTAATAATGATAGATGAATTCACAAGTTTTATGTAATTGTCTGCAAAATGCATAGGAACATAGTCATAAAGTATGTTCAAATCTATCAGCAACTCTGTTATTTTTGTATTTGAAATGACATTTATATTTGCTGATAACATTTAGATACAGAAAATAAAAGTGATTCCATTTGAGAAACAGTGAAAAAAAAGTTGTTTAAAATAATTCTTCTGTTTGTGGTTAAACCACCAGCTTGAGACATAGGGTCATTTCTTTTAAAATTTCTTTTCCATTTTTAGAGATTGCTTTTTAAAACAAGTTGATATACTGTGTTTTATGATTATGTGTTGAACCATGATAAAATCTAGACTACAAAATATGGTGCGTTTAGAGATTTCTAGTTTTGTTTTTTTTTAAACTTTAAAAGTTATTTTATTTTGAAATAATTTCAAACTGACAGAAATTTCAAGAGTAGTTCAAAGATTATCCTCATATCCTTTAGTGTTATCTGTAGTTAGTGTTTTACCTTATTGGTGTTATTGTCCCTCTTTCTTAATCATTAAAACATTTTTTTATTGGAATATAGTTGATTTCCAATGTCGCATTAGTTTCAGATATTCAACAAAATGAATCAGTTATACATGTATCTATTCTTTTTTATCGTCACCCTGCTTATTTAACTTATATGCAGAGTACATCATGAGAAACGCTGGACTGGAAGAAACACAAGCTGGAATTAAGATTGCCGGGAGAAATATCAATAACCTCAGATATGCAGATAACGCCACCCTTATGGCAGAAAGTGAAGAGGAACTCAAAAGCCTCTTGATGAAAGTGAAAGTGGAGAGTGAAAAAGTTGGCTTAAAGCTCAACATTCAGAAAATGAAGATCATGGCATCCGGTCCCATCACTTCATGGGAAATAGATGGGGAAACAGTGGAAACAGTGTCAGACTTTATTTTTGGGGGTTCCAAAATCACTGCAGATGATGACTGCAGCCATGAAATTAAAAGACGCTTATTCCTTGGAAGGAAAGTTATGACCAACCTAGACAGCATATTCAAAAGCAGAGACATTACTTTGCTAACAAAGGTCCATCTAGTCAAGGCTATGGTTTTTCCAGTGGTCATGTATGGATGTGAGAGTTGGACTGTGAAGAAGGCTGAGCACTGAAGAATTGATGCTTTTGAACTGTGGTGTTGGAGAAGACTCTTGAGAGTCCCTTGGATTGCAAGGAGATCCAAACAGTCCATTCTGAAGGAGATCAGCCCTGGGATTTCTTTGGAAGGAATGATGCTAAAGCTGAAACTCCAGTACTTTGGCCACCTCATGGGAAGAGTTGACTCATTGGAAAAGACTCTGATGCTGGGAGGGATTGGGGGCAGGAGGAGAAGGGGACGACAGAGGATGAGATGGCTGGATGGCATCACTGACTCTATGGATATAAGTCTGGGTGAACTCCAGGAGTTGGTTTTGGACAGGGAGGCCTGGCATGCTGCGATTCATGGGGTCGCAAAGAGTCGGACACGACTGAGCGACTGAACTGAACTGATTCTTTTTTATATTATTTTCCACTTTAGTCCATTACAGAGTATTGAGTAGAGTTCTGTGTACTATATAGAAGGTTATTATTATTAGTTTCCTATTTTGCACTCAGGGCTTCTCAGGTGGCTCAGTGGTAAAGAATCCACCTGTTAATGCAGGAGACATGAGTTCAATCCTTGGGTTGGAAAGATCCCTTGGAGGAGGAAATGGCAACCAAGGATATCCTGGAGTGTGAAGTCAAGTGGGCCTTCAGAAGCATTACTATGAACAAAGCTAGTGGAGGTGATGGAATTCCACCTGAGCTATTTCACATCCTAAAAGATGATGCTGTTAAAATGCTGTACTGAATATGCCAGCAAATTTGGAAAACTCAGCAGTGGCCACAGGACTGGAAAAGGTCAGTTTTCATTCCAATCCCAAAGAAGGGCAATGCCAAAGAATGTTCAAACAACCACACAATTGCACTCATTTCACATGCTAGCAAGGTCATACTCAAAATCCTTCAAACTAGGCTTCAGCAGTATGTGAACTTCTAAATCAGATGTACCAGGTGGACTTAGGAAAGGCAGAAGAACCAGAGATCAACTTGCCAACATCCGTTGGATCATAGAAAAAGCAAGGGAATCCCAGAAACAAATCTACTTCTGCTTCATTGACTATGCCAAAGCCTTTTACTGTGGATCACAACAAACTGTGGAAAATTCTTCAAGGGATGGGAATACTAGACCACCTTGCCTGCCTCCTGAGAAAACTGTATGCAGGTTAGGAAGCAACAGTTAGAACTGGACATGGAACAATGGACTGCTTCAAAATTGGGAAAGGAGTACATCAAGGCTGTATATTGTCAACCTGCTTATTTAACTTCT
>NW_011495002.1:443159-456742 GCF_000754665.1 Bison bison bison | reverse complement strand
TTATGGCAGAAAGTGAAGAAGAACTAAAGAGCCTCTTGATGAAAGTGAAAGAGGAGAGTGAAAAAGTTGGCTTAAAGCTCAACATTCAGAAAACTAAGATCATGGCATCCGGTCCCATCACTTCATGACTGATAGATGGGGAAAAAATGAAAACAGTGACTGACTTTATTTTTTTGGGCTCCTGAATCACTGTGGATGGTGACTGCAGCCACGAAATTAAAAGACGCTTGCTCCTTGGAATAAAATCAATGAGAAACCTAGACAGCATATTAAAAAGTAGAGACATTACTTGGCCAACAAAGGTCTGTCTAGTCTGAGCAACTTCACTTTCACTTTTTACTTTCATGCATTGGAGAAGGAAATGGCAACCCACTCCAGTGTTCTTGCCTGGAGAATCCCAGGGACAGGGGAGCCTGGTGGGCTGCCGTCTATGGGGTCGCACAGAGTTGGACACGACTGAAGTGACTTAGCAGCAGCAGCAGCAGTCAAAGCTATGGTTTTTCCAGTAGTCATGTATGGATGTGAGAGTTGGATCATAAAGAAAGCTGAGCACTGAAGAATTTATGCTTTTGAACTGTGGTGTTGGAGAAGACTCTTGAGAATCCCTTGGACAGCAAAGAGATCAAACCAATTCAATCCTAAAGGAAATCAACCCTGGATATTCACTGGAAGGATGGATGCTGAAGCTAAAGCTCTAATACTTTGGCCACCTGAAGTGAAGAGCCGACTCATTGGGAAAGACCCTGATGCTCGGAAAGATTGAAGGCAGGAGGAGAAGGTGATGACAGAGGATAAGATGGTTGGATGGCATAACTTATTCAATGGACATGAGTTTGAGCAGTCTCTGGGAGATTGTGAAGGTCAGGGAAGCCTGGTGTGCTGCAGTCCATGGGGTTGCAAAGAGCTGGACATGACTGAGCGACTCAACAACAACCAGTATTCTTGCCTGAAGAATCCCATAGACAGAGGAGCTTGGCGGGCTACAGTCCATAGGGTTGCAGAGTTGGACATGACTGAGTGATGAGCATGCATGCATGCATTTTACATTTAGTGGTTTGTATGTGTAGAGAAGGAAATGGCAGCCCACTCCAGTATTCTTGCCTGGAGAATCCCAGGGACAGAGGAGCCTGGTGGCCTGCCCTCTATGGGGTTGCACAGAGTCGGCACGACTGAAGCGATTTAGCAGCAGCAACAGCAGCAGTAGTGTGTATGTGTCAATTCCAGTCTTCACATTTATTCCTTCCCCTGGCCCCTTATCCCTTGGTAACCATAAATTTGTTTTGTACATCTATGACTCTACTTGTGTTTTGTAGATGAGTTCATTTGTACCCCCCACTTTTTTTAGATTTCACATATAAATGATATCATGTGCTATTTGTCTTTCTGTATCTGACTTACTTCACTCAGTAAGACAATATCTAGGTCCATCAATGTTTTCGAAAATGACATTCAGTTCAGTTTAATCACTCAGTTGTGTCCAACTCTTTACGACCCCATGGACTCCAGCATGCCAGGCTTCCTTGTCCATCACCAACTCCCAGAGCTTGCTCAAACTCATGTCCATTGAGTCAGTGATGCCATCCAATCCTCTCATCCTCTGTTGTCCCCTTCTCCTCCCGCCTTCAGTCTTGCGCAGCATCAGGAATTATTTTGTTCCTTTTAATGGCTGAGTAACATTACACTGAATATGTGTACCACATCTTCTTTACCCGTTCCTCTGTTGATGGCCATTGTTGCTTCCATGTCCTGGCCATTGCTTATAGTGCTGCAATGAACACTGGGGTGCACGTATCTTTTTGAAATATGGTTTTTCCCTGAGTATATGCCCAGGAGTAGCATTGCTGGGTCACGTAGTAGTTCTGTGTGTAGTTTTTTAATGAACTGCCATCCTGTTAATTGTCTGTATTAATTTATTTTCCCACCAACACTGCAGGAGGGTTTTCTTTTCTCCACATCCTCTCCAGCATCTATAGTTTGTAGATTTTTTTTTTATATAGCTTTGGGTAGTATAGTCATTTTCACTATATTGACTCTTTGAAACCAAGAGCTTGTGTCACTCTCCTTTTGTTGGTGTCGTCTTTTCTTTCATTAGTATCTTGTAGTTTGAAAGCACGCAACACTTCATGAATTTGTGTGTCATTCTTGTGCAGGGGCCATGCTGATCTTCTTGGTATTCTTCCACTTTTAACATGTGTGCTGTCAAAGTGAGTGAGCAATAGAGAGTTCTAGTTCTCCTCCCTTGATAGGTAACTTTTTGATTTTAGGTTTTGGCTTATCTTTCCAGAGTTTGATTTTAAAAATGTAAGCAAGTACATGAGCACGCATGCATCTGCCCATTTCCTTCTGTTTACACTGAGAGTGGCGTACGACGCACTGCTCTGCACTGTGCCTCTCTCCCCTGTGTCCGTGAGGTCGCACACGGCAGGATATAGAGGCCTCCCCATGCCTCTTCACTCCACTGCATGGCTGCGTCATGGTTTATTCACACAGTCCCGCATTGAGGAACATTTGGATTGAGCTTTAACACTCCTGGCTCCTTATTCTTTCCTTGGAACGTTTTTTGCTCTGAGTTGCAGTACACTCCTCTCTCACGGCTTTCCTGCTGCTTTCTGACTGTTCTGTTTCTATCATTTGTTCCCTTCCCTCAGCTCACACACTGAATCTCACTGTCCCCATGCCCAGCGTCACCTCTAGTCTCACTTTTTACCTTCTTCTTGGGGGAACTAATTTACATCACTATGATTTTTACGCTGACGACTCTTAGATCCATATCGTTAAGCCCCTATTTGTTTTATGAAACACAGATTTACATTTCCCAATTTTCATTGGAACATTTCCTTCTACGTGAATATTTTTTTAGAGACCTCAAATTCAATATACCCCCAAGTGAAGCTCATCAATTTCCCCTCCAAGCTACTCATCTTCACTGATTTCTTATCTCAGATAATAGCTTTACCATTTACCACATTGTTCAAATGAGAAATTTTAGTATCTCCTTCAGATCATCTTATTCTCCACTTCTACTCAGCCACTGGGCTCTGTCAGTTCTGTCTCATCTTCATTCCTGTGGCCACTGCCTTGGTTCAGGACCTTCAGTCAGGTGCCCTAGTTTGGGACTTAAAATCTGGGGGAAGTGGTACAAGGTCAAGGGTGTGTGTGGTGGTACCTGAGGCAGCAGTGAGAGTCAGGGGACCTCTGGAGACTGTCACATAGTGTGACATATTTTGCTGATAGTTGACCTCCAGCATCTCTTGGTTCCCATCTAATTTCTGAGCCTGATCATCTAGGCTTCCTGTCTATCCTCTGTGTGTTTTAAATGATTCTGATAGATTCCTTTTCTGTCATTTATTCAGAGTTGATTCTGGTTGTTTGCAACGAGGGGTTCTGGTTGATCCAAGGAGTAATTGAAACAGTTGAAACATAGGAGAAGAAGAAGGCTGTGGTGTCATCAAAATGGCAGAACACGTGGGCTCCCTGCTCTGGGGCCTGACCACTGAGGTGATAGATGCACCGCCAGAGCCACTGTGATGGATGTGGCATTCCTCTGGGAGGCTGACCAAGCAGCTGCTGAGACAGTTTTTCATTTGTTTCTTTGTTCTTAAACTCCCATTACCTCTGACAAAGTCTGTGTCCTTGACCAAACTTTTGTCAGGCTCCTCTGAGCCCTCTCTGTGACTCCTCTGCCTCATTCCTGGTCCAGGGTTTGGCCTGGAAAGCCCAGTTTTAGCAAGAATCCTGCTAAGCCAGCGTAGAAAGAATCCCCCACCCTGGATATCTAATCAAGTTCCTCTTACTAATTTTCTATCCAGTGACCCCTGACTATTGCCTATAAACTGCCAGCTACCCATTGCTATATTTAGAGTTAAATTCGTTCTGTACTGAAATCTAGCTTCTTTACTGCCGTAGCTTGAATAAAATCTGTCTTGTCGTTATAACAAGTGTCCTTTGAAGTTTCTTATTGACACCTGTGTTTATGAGTGTTTTCTGTTTCTTGCAATTCAAAAAGAATCTTGAAATACACAAGTGTTTTGTAATATTAAAATTTAAGCATACTGAATGTTTTATTACCAACTTATTGCTTTCTAAGGAATAAAAACATTTTATTTTTGTTTTTTCTTGGATTCACTTTTCCTGTGAAAAACTTAAATGATGACATATAAATTAGAAACTATTATTTGATGTTCTAATATTCCATTTGTACAAAGGAATTCAGGTGCGTATCTGTTATAGGAAAAAATATACATACTGCCACATGCTTTGAATTCAAAGTAAAACATTAACAGATACAAATAAAATAATAAATGCAAATAATAAAGTCTTTAAGAATCGACTTTGCTGTAGAGGAGTACTCAGGGTCAGTGTCAATCAGGTCACCTTTCTTGGAGAAGGTAAGTTATGAGTCAGCTGGCAAAGGAGTTGAGAGTCAAGGATTAGTAGAAATAATGGGCGAAGCATCTTAAAAAGAGGACTTATAATGCTTTGTTCTGGACATGGACACTGTCCACAGGCTTCTGACAAGTCAGTTTACCTTTCTGACTATGTTTCCTCATTAGAGTCCCGATTTTCTACACAGACCTTTGTATTCAGCTATATCATGCAGTGAGCCCAGGTTTGGGGGTTCCTTTCCTAGAGAGGGTAATGAAGAATCTTGATAAAGCACATCTAAAATTCCAGAAAGGGGAGCTGAGAACCGGGTAAAGAATGAGAAAGGAGACGTGGTAATATCACCTCCAGTTCTCATCTGTTCTCTGTGCCTGGATGCACCTTTTGGCCTATTTCTTCTCCCAAGCACTTGTGGGCTCCAGGGACTTGGGAGCTCTAAGGACTTGGGGTCTCTGAAAAGACCTGCCCTCCAGGCATGAGGAGGCAGAGACCTGTCCCTGAGTGGGGGGTGGTTTGGCCAAATCAGCCTGACTAGGCCACCCCTCTCCTAACTTTCTCTGTCCTACGTTCCTGGGGGATACAGGGAGTGATTGCATTCTCTTACATCTTTCTGTTTTTCAGTCCTCTGGTGTCTTTAGTGGGATTTATTACATTCCAACAGAGAAGGCAGTGGCACCCCACTCCAGTACTCTTGCCGGGAAAATCCCATGGACAGAGGAGCCTGGTGGGCTGCAGTCCATGAGGTTGCTAAGAGTCGGACACGACTTCACTTTCACTTTCACTTTTCACTTTTATGCATCGGAGAAGAAAATTGCAACCCACTCCAGTGTTCTTGCCTGGAGAATCCTAGGGATGGGGGAGCCTGGTGGGCTGCCGTCTATGGGGTTGCACAGAGTCCGACACGACTGAAGTGACTTAGCAGCAGCAGCAGCAGCATTACATTCCAAATGGCCTCTGTTTGCAGCTTGGAGTTCTGAAACGATCTAGTAGTAATTTAAAAGAAGCTTTTCTAAGCTTTAAAGCAGTTGAGAGACATAAAATTCCTTCATGATTAATTTCCTATTTACAACAACTTTTACAATTTTTACAATTTCCTATTTACAACAATTTACAATAATTTACAATTATTGTTATCAGTTGTGACTTTTGTTGTTTTTGTGTTTGAACAAATGATTAATTTTGTTGACCATTTATAACACTTTAAAAGACTGATGTTACTAGGGGAGTATAAGGTATAACGTATTTCTATTAAGGCATTCTATTAGAACATCTTTTTATTATGGTTTTTCTGTTAATGTTGTCTGGTATTTTAACAGGTTTTCCTTATTTTACTTTAGGACTGTTTTTTAGTACATAGCGACTCATTTGAAAAGACCTTGATGCTGGGAAAAATTGAGAGCAGGAGGAGAAGGGGACGACAGAGGATGAGATGGTTGGATGGCATCACTGACTCGATGGACATGGGTTTGGGTGGACTCCGGGAGTTGGTGATGGGCAGGGAGGCCCGGCGTTCTGTGGTTCATGGGGTCTCAAAGAGTCAGACACGACTGAGCAACTGAACTGAAATGATACCATACACTTATAGTGGATTATACTTTTTATAAATATAAAATGTTTCAGTTAGTTCAGTCACTCAGTCGTGTCTGACTCTTTGTGACCCCATGGACTGCAGCATGTCAGGCCTCCCAGTCTATCACCAACTCCCAGAGTTTACTCAAACTCTGTCCATTGAGTCGGTGATGCCATCCAGCCATCTCATCTCTGTTGTCCCCTTCTCCTCCTGCCTTCAGTTTTTCCCAGCATCAGGGTCTCTTCTAATGAGGGAGGTCTTCACATCAGGTGGCCAAAGTATTGGAGCTTCAGCTTCAGCATCAGTCCTTTCAATGAATATTCAGGACCAATTTCCTTTAGGATGGACTAGTTTGATCTCCTTGTAGTCCAAGGGACTCTCAGAAGTCTTCTCTAACACCACAGTTTGAAAGCATCAATTCTTTGGCGCTCAGCTTTCTTTATGGGCCAACTCTCACATCCATACATAACTACTGGAAAAAACATAGCATTGACTAGACAGACTTTTGTTGGCAAAGTAATGTCTCCGCTTTTTAATACACTGTTTAGTTTTGCCATAGCTTTTCTTCCAAGGAGCAAGCGTTCTTTTAATTTTATGGCTGCACTCACCATCTGCCGTGATTTTGAAGCCCAAGAAAATAAAATCTGTTACTGTTTCCATTGTTTCCCCGTCTATTTGCCATGAAGTGATGGGATCAGATGCCGTGATCTTTGTTTTTTGAATGTTGAGTTTTAAACCAGCTTTTTCACTCTCCTCTTTCACTTTCACCAAGAGGCTCTTTATTTCCTGTTTGCTTTCTTCCATAAGAGTGGTGTCATCTGCATATCTGAGGTTATTCATATTTCTCCTGTCAATCTTGATTCCAGCTTATGCTTCATCCAGCCCAGCATTTTGCATGATGTACTCTGCATATAAGCTAAATAAACAGGGTGACAATATACAGCCTTGATGTAATCCTTTCCCAATTTTGAAGCAGTCCATTGTTCCATGTCCAGTTCTAACTGTTGCTTCTTGACCTGCATACAGGTTTCTCAGGAGGCAGATAAGGTAGTCTGGTATTTCCATCTCTTTCAGAATTTTCCACAGTTTTTGTGATCCACACATAAAATGTTTATCTTGGTACAAATCTTTAAGACTTTTCTCTTTAATTCTACTTTGTAGGATAGTAGTATCAAAGCACCTCGTTTTCTGTATGTGTACAATATCTTTATCCAATCTTAAAGGAGCAATTGCAAATCAATAGAAAGAGAATCACTAGGAAAAAAATAGGAAAGGACATGAATAGGCGATTCACAACCACCCCACAAATGGCCAATAAATACTTAAGAATATTTAGCTTCATGATTGTTAAAGACTTGCACATTAAACCAGCAATGAGATAACAGCCATTTCTTATTTATCATACAGGCAAAGATGAAACAAAATTAATACACAAACCAATGGATATATTTTAAGTAATAATTTTTTCTAATAATTTATTAAAGTAAATAAGCAGAGATCTAGACAAGGATTTTACCACAGAACTATTCATTATATTGTTGTTCCTAATAGTAAAAAAATTGGAACCAACCTAAAAGGAATATTCTGTAATATGAGAACATTTTCATGATATCTTGTAGACTAAATATCAGGATGTACAGATGCATAAAGGGCTTCCCTGGTGACCCGGATAGTGCAGGAGACATGAGTTCAATTCCTGGGTTGGGAAGATCCACTGTAGAAGGGAATGGCTACCCACTCCAGTATTTAGTAAGAATACAGAACACTCCAGTATTCTTGCCTAGAGAATTCCATGGACAGGAGAGCCTGGTAGGCTACAGTCCATCTGGCTACGGACAGTCAGATACAACTAACTAACACATATGCATATACATATATACATATGTGTTTATGTGAGTGTATATATATATGTATGTATATGTACATGCATATAAAATAATTTTTTTAAAGACAAGGGAGATGGTAGAGCATTTCTCATAGAAAACAGACTGTAATAGTGCTCAGATTATTGTGTTTTTTTTTTACATTTTCACAATAAATGTGCATCATTTTTAGAATAAATCAGTGTAAAAACTGTATTTAAAAAACTTACAATTGTTTAAAAACTATAATTGTTTAAAAGAGGTTGGAGGTTTTAAATAAGAGATGTTACTACATTTTACATAAGAGAAAGTGTTAGGACTTGTTCATGGTGAATTCACTATGTACTTGTATAAATACTGAGATCACTTTATGGGTATATTTGCATGTTTTTCTTCTTTAGAGATTGATATAAAAATTTGTGCCTCTTCAATGCGCTGCCTTGCATGTAGTCAGATCTGTTTTATCACTGATAATCATTTCATTGTTTAGTTTGGTGCATATGACATAGATAGACAAAGTTTCTAAATTGGGAATTTTTGAAAGGGAAACAGTTTGAACAAAAAGATATTTCTTACGATTTAGAATTATAAAAGAGGAGATTGTGGCTTCACTTCCATTAAAGTATTCAATAATTTCCCCCATCGTTGTGGTCTTTATATAAATACTAGACAGTAAATGTAAATTATTGAGTCTTTGATGTACTTTGCACAGCTCTGTTCTGCAGTTCCTTAGCTCATCAGGGAGGGGTTTGGGTGAATTTCACTTCCAGCCGCTGGATGGCAGCTAACCTCCACTAGTGGCTGGCTGTTTCCACATCTCTCCACAGCTTAGGCTGCATCATCTAACATGCTGCGCTTGAAAGGAAAAAAGAAAAGAACCCAACATGTAGTATCTCTGGATTAATCTCATTTTATTAACCTTCGAACATAAGATTTTATAGGGCATAAGACTGAAATGCTGTAAATCTTGTAACTGGAATTCTGAGGATTTCTTTTTAAAAAGAAAAGAAAAAAAGCCTGGTAAGCCTAAACCTGTTGATTGCAGGCACGAAGCTCCTTTCATGCATCTACGAATCCATTATTAATAGTGGAGTTTTACCAACTTGACATTCCTCTATTGCAAATGCTATTGCAACAGCAATTCCCCGTAACGAAAATATTTGTAAACCTTAGTGGATGGCTCGAAGCAATGGTAAGTTGATGCTCAGTATATTGAAATTCACTCTAATGAATAATTCAGTTCACAAAATTCCAGTTAGCAATTCTATCCCATTTGATAATCACTCAGTAAAATGATAATAAAAAAACCCCACCTGTTTGTATATTTCAGTGCCAGAAAGAAATGTTAGAGTTGATTGTCGTGTAAACCTCAGGCTTCAGTCTAGGCTAATTAAGGAAAGTAGAAATGCAGAATAAGTAAGTATATGTCCTCTATTTAATTAAGGACACAGAGGAAGAAAACTGACACAGGAGGGGCTGGAATTTGCCTTTCACGTTTATCAGTGCTTCCTTCTGCCACATACCCCAAATAACACGACCACTACCAATACAACATATTAAAACGGAAAAACAACAGCAAGGATAACAACAGTGGCATGAAAAACACCTTCAAGAGGCTAAACAGAGGTACTACTTAACAGAAAGAGATATCATTTCTGGTTTATTACTACATACACTACGTGTGTGTCCGTGTTAAGTCGCTTCAGTCATGTTGGACTCTGCGCCACTATGGACAGTTGCCTGCCAGGCTCCTCTGTCCACAGAATTTCCCAGGCAAGGATACTGGAGTGGGTTGGTTATGCCCTCCTCCAGTAGATCTTCCTGCCCCAGGGATCGAACCAGAGTCTCTAACGTCTCCTGCGTTAGCAGGTGAGTCTTTACCACTAATGCCACCTTGGATGCATATAGACTATAGGTTAATTTAAAAACGATCACTTCTGTGTGAGATGCTGCTTGATTCACAATATTCAAAATCCTTGCTTCCGAAAATATCCTAGTACAATTTATATTTCTAAAGTGTAATTATTATTCAGGATGAAAACTATTTGAGTTAAAGAATGAGCAATAGAATTTCAGAGAAGGGAACCCTGAGATTCAGGAAGGATAAAAGAGAGGAAGGGACATGGGGACATACCCTGGACACATGAAGAGGACTTTGACCTGCCCAGGATGGGAGTGGATTTCAGACAGATTCTGAAAGTATATCTGGAGAAGAACATGGACCCCCATTGCCTGAGTGGGCAATGGTTGATGTCCTTGCACAAGGGTGAGGTTTGTAGGAAAGAGCAGGAGGTGGCTTGAAGCTCTTCCTTCTTCACTGTTGCACATTTTGGCCAGAACCTCCCCTCCCCTTTGCTTTTCCATATATATCAGACAACCTGCCTGACTTCAGGGTCTACTACAAAGCCACAGTCATCAAGACAGTATGGTACTGGCACAAAGACAGAAATATAGATCAATGGAACAAAATAGAAAGCCCAGAGATAAATCCATGCACATATGGACACCTTATCTTCGACAAAGGAGGCAAGAATATACAATGGAGAAAAGACAATCTCTTTAACAAGTGGTGCTGGGAAAACTGGTCAACCACTTGTAAAAGAATGAAACTAGAACACTTTCTAACACCATACACAAAAATAAACTCAAAATGGATTAAAGATATAAACGTAAGACCAGAAACTATAAAACTCCTAGAGGAGAACATAGGCAAAACACTCTCCGACATACATCACAGCAGGATCCTCTATGACCCACCTCCCAGAATATTGGAAATGAAAGCAAAAATAAACAAATGGGACCTAATTAAACTTAAAAGCTTCTGCACATCAAAGGAAACTATAAGCAAGGTGAAAAGGCAGCCTTCAGAATGGGAGAAAATAATAGCAAATGAAGCAACTGACAAACAACTAATCTCAAAAATATACAAGAATAAAATAAGTATATTTAAATGAGAGTTTGGACCTGATTTTGATGAGATTTAATCTCTGTAAGAGTTGTGTGGGTGCTAAGTCGCTTCAGTTGTGTCCCTCTCTTTGCAACCCCATGGACTGTAGCCCGCCAGGCCACTCTGTCCATGGGATTCTCCAGGCAAACACTTGAACTAAACCATGAATTATAAGAAAAATGATGACTCGAGCTTAATGTTGGTTTGATGAAAGAATGCATATACCAAACAAAATTTATGTGGAAAGCCATTTAAAGAACACTGTCCTTTGAATGTATTATGTGTGATCCCAATCTCTACCTTTAAGTTCTTCTACTAAAACAAATTTACTTTCAGAGACATGAGTTTCAACTAAAACTAAATTAAACTAAAATTAAAAAAATTATTAAGCTAAGACATCATGAAAAGTTCAGCATGCAATTAAAAAATTGTCATATATCTCCCCAATGTGCTTGCTGTAAATATTTAGAATGCAATGAAAAATCTGAAACTTTGTGCCAAGGAGTCAGTTGTTTCATACTCTGCCACTGTCTTGGTGTCACTGCAAGAATGTATCACCTTCTGAAAATAGTCCCCAAGATGTTTACCTTCTGTGTTTCTGCTTCACCTGCCCTAGCAACGCAGTCTCTCCTTTCTCTTTCATTGTGGTTTTAAGAGGAGTTCTAATCAGCCACAAAGAATTAGCACTTATGGCAAATATTCTAATTGTTTGATTCCAAACAAATGCTATGTTTTAGGGCCTTTGTAATGTTTCCTGCAACAAATAAAGCAATAATCTGTTATGATAAAAAAAAAATACTGGAGTGGGTTGCCATGCCATCTTCCGGGGGACCTTCCTGACCTAGGGATTGAACTTTTACATCTCCTGCATTGGCAGGCGGGTTCTTTACCACTGGTGCCACCTGGGATTACTGTAAGTATTGAATGGAACTAATTAGAGAAAAAGTCTGATAGAGTGCTTACCATTTAGAAAACTTTCTCTAGGACAAACTTCGGGGACTTAAAAAATGTTTTCCATTCATTTTCTTTTATTTATTTATTTTTAAAAAGTACACATGTAATTCCCCAAAGAGGATAACCGTTTGGAGGAAAATTACTTTCAACTGTGGTTCTTTTAGTCATAATTGCCTCGGTTTTGCTCCTAGGAGATTGCTGTTTTCAGCTCTGTGCATTTTCTGGATTAGAAAAGCAATAGATTTTCTCCTATTGCTCTACATCACACAATGAATTAACACCTTCAATTTTGTTTTCCTGTGCTTTGTTATTATAATGTAATAAGCCATTCGGCACACCATGTTTCCTTCATTCTGTTGTTTGGCTGAAAAACCCACTTGCCAAGCAATGTGCCCATGGTCTGCCTTAGTCTTTAGGTTGATGGTGTGATTCTGATTTGTTTCAAAATGATGCTCAGGATGGCAGGATATTTGGTGATGATGTGAGATTTGCTTGAGAGATCATTTTCCTTTAGGCTTTAGGATACGAAAGGAGGGAGACTGAAGCAGATGGGGAGGTTAAGAGAATGAAGAAGACCTAGATGTACAAGGTGGGATGGGCCTCACTCAGGAAATTAACAGTGATATGAATGCTGGAGTGACTTCATGGGGAACAGGGAGATACTATCTTCCTTCTAGAATTTTCTCTGGGAGGAGATTCAAATGTTAAACCTTTGTTTTGGTAGAGGGGGAGGAAGGAAGTGGAAAAGCAGAAAGTATTTTCTCCTGGCTCACTGTTGCTTACTTGGAGAACACTTACTGTGAGAACATCTTTATACTCTGCTTCTCTGGTGACTCAGATGGTAAGGAATTTGCCTACAGTGCCAGAGACCTGGGTTTGATCCCTGGGTCAGGAAGATCCCCTGGAGGAGAAAATAGCAACCCACTCCAGTATTCTTGCCTGGAGAATTTCATGGACAGAGGAGCCTGGCAGGCTACAGTCCATGGGGTTGCAAAGAGTTGGACACAGTTGAATGACTAATACACGAAAGGAAAATGGTACAGACTTTCTTAGAGCTTTTTAATTTTTTCCTTTAGTTTTTAGGTATCCTGTGGTTCCTACTTTAAGTGATTTAGGCTAATTTAAAAACTGAGTTTTATGAAAAATTCTTTTCTTATCTTTTAAACCTTACTTAATATTAAGGCTTTATTTTTGATATATCGACTTGATACTGTAGGCTGGATTGCAATAAACTTTGACAGGTTCTCAAAATTTAGTGCTTTATTATTGACTAATTGTGGTTTTGTCTCCTTTGCTAGATTATAAACTTTTTGTATCTTATACCTGAATAACATCATGCTGGGTTTATCCAAGAAGTTCAATAAATATAACAGTGGTTGACTTTGATGAGATTAATGATCTAGACTAAAACATTTTCTTAAAATATGTAAATCACACCTAAAATATGGAAATAGGAAAGGAATTATACAACCTAGCTTTATTCTTTAGAGTCTTTCTCTGTATCATTGGTTCCTTTTAAACAATATTAAACAAAAAATTTCCCATATTTTTGATGATGTCATGTTTGAAAGTGAAAATAATCCAAAGAAATAAATTGTTCAGATTAATTTCATGTCAAATGCTAAATCACCAGGTAAGAGCTACATTTTCAAAATCTTTGCCTTATTCCAGCCTTCATGTTTTCATACTCAGTACATTTCAGTTCAGTTCAGTTGCTCAGTTGTGTCCGACTCTTTGTGACCCCATGAATCGCAGCACGCCAGGCCTCCCTGTCCATCACTAACTCCCAGAGTTCACTCAGACTCACGTCCATTGAGTCAGTGATGCCATCCAGCCATCTCATCCTCTGTCGTCCCCTTCTCTTCCT
>NW_011495002.1:441540-443059 GCF_000754665.1 Bison bison bison | reverse complement strand
CATCACTAACTCCCAGAGTTCACTCAGACTCACGTCCATTGAGTCAGTGATGCCATCCAGCCATCTCATCCTCTGTCGTCCCCTTCTCTTCCTGCCCCCAATCCCTCCCAGCATCACAGTCTTTTCCAATGAGTCAACTCTTCGCGTGAGGTGGCCAAAGTACTGGAGTTTCAGCTTTAGCATCATTCCTTCCAAAGAAATCCCAGGGCTGATCTCCTTCAGAATGGACTGGTTGGATCTCCTTGCAGTCCAAGGGACTCTCAAGAGTCTTCTCCAACACCACAGTTCAAAAGCATCAATTCTTCTGTGCTCAGCCTTCTTCACAGTCCAACTCTCACATCCATACATGACCACAGGAAAAACCATAGCCTTGACCAGGCGGACCTTTGTTGGCAAAGTAATGTCTCTACTTTTGAATATGCTGTCTAGGTTGGTCATAACTTTGCTTCCAAGGAGTAAGTGTCTTTTAATTTCATGGCTGCAGTCACCATCTGCAGTGATTTTGGAGCCCCCAAAAATAAAGTCTGACACTGTTTCCACTGTTTCCCCATCTATTTCCCATGAAGTGATGGGACCAGATGCCATGATCTTCATTTTCTGAATGTTGAGCTTTAAGCCAACTTTTTCACTCTCCTCTTTCACTTTCATCAAGAGGCTTTTCAGTTCCTCTTCACTTTCTGCCATGAGGGTGGTGTCATCTGCATATCTGAGGTTATTGATATTTCTCCCGGCAATCTTGATTCCAGCTTGTGCTTCTTTGGTACATTTATGTCCCCATAATAATAGAGCTTAATCAATGAGAGTTTATTTATGTTATTAATGGTTCCATTTCACGTGAATATTTGAATCTATCTGGGGTCTGCCTTTGAGTACAAGGCCCAATGTCAGCTGTTTTCAGTGGAAAGGTTAATAATTGATGGAAAATCAGGGAACTGGCAGTCAAGTAGCCAGAACTAGATATTGCATCCTAAAGCACTGTTAAGTGTACTTACCATAGGAATCGTATGTATATGTTGTTGTTCAGTCTCTAGGTTGTGTCCAACTCTTTGCAGCCCCATGGGCTGCAGCGTGCTAGGCTTCCCTGTCCTTCACTATCTCCTGGAATTTGCTCAAACTTATGTCCATTGTGTCAATGATGCCATCCAAACATCTCATCCTCTGTCACCCCCTTCTCCTCCTGCCCTCAGTCTTTCCCAGCATCAGGGTTATTTTCCCAGTGAGTCAGTTCTTCGCATCAAGTGGCCAAAGTATTGGAGCTTCGGCTTCAGCATCAGTCCTTCCAATGAATATTTCAGACTGATTTCCTTTAGGCATGCCTGGTTTGTTCTCCTTGCAGTCCAAGGGACTCTCAAGAGTCTTTTCCAGCACCACACTTCAAAAGCATCAATTCTTCAGCACTCAGCCTTCTTTATGGTCCAACTCATATCTGTATATGACTACTGGAAAACCATAGCTTTGACTATATGGATAGGAACCATATGTGTGTGTGTGTGCAGGTGTGTGTGTATATATATATATA
>NW_011495002.1:437186-441440 GCF_000754665.1 Bison bison bison | reverse complement strand
ACTGGTAAGTCACTTCAGTCGTGTCTGACTCTGTGCGACCCCATAGACGGCAGCCCACCAGGCTCCCCCATCCCTGGGATTCTCCAGGCAAGAACACTGGAGTGGGTTGCCATTTCCTTCTCCAATGCATGAAAGTGAAAAGTGAAAGTGAAGTCGCTCAGTCATGTCCGACCCTCAGCAACCCCATAGACTGCAGCCTTCCAGGCTCCTCTGTCCATGGGATTTTCCAGGTGAGAGTACTGGAGTGGGGTGCCATTGCCTTCTCCAATATATATATATTAAGATTAATATTGGGTGTCCCTGCTCTGTCAGGAAAGTTGTAGTGCTGGTTTTGGTAAGACATAAGCATTGACACTCATCTTAAAGAAGCTTTGGAAGAACATTTGATCTGCATAGCATTTTTATAATTTAGTTTGTTAGCAATAAAATGAATTTATAATTATTTTTAATTAATTTATTTTTCAGTTGGAGGATAATTGCTTTACAATGTTGTGTTGGTTTCTGCCATACGTCACCATGAATCAGCCATAGGTATACATGTGTCCCCTCCCTTTTGAACCTCCCTCCCATCTCTCATCCCATCGCACCCCTCTAGGTTGTTACAGAGCACTCAGTTGAGCTCCCTGCTTCTTACAGCAAATGCCCACTGGCTGTCTGTTTCACATGTGGTAATGCGTCTGTTTCAGTGTTACTCTCTCAGTTTGTGCCACTGTGTCCATAAGTCTGTTCTCTATGTCTGAGTCTCTCTTGCTGCCCCCAAAATAGGTTGATCAGTATCTTTTTTCTAGATTCCATCTATGTGCATTGATTTACGTCATTTTTCTGACTTACTTCACTCTGTATAACAGGCTCTGGGTTCATCCACCTCACTAGAACTGACTCTAATTCATTCCATTTAATGGCTGGAATATCTTCTTTATGTATGCAATAATGAAGTTTATGTTTCCTCTCTGAAATGATGTTTTCGAATTTTTGCTGTTGAAGGAAACAGCAGGGTTTGAGGTTTGCCTTGTGAAATCTATAGGCAGTAATGACATTTATTACAAATTATGTGACTGTCTTTAAGAAAGGTGAAGTTTAATAAACATGAGCAGGTAAATAAATTGGGTTATTTTTGTCTTCTTTGGCAAAATAAATTTTGCTTTCTTGGTAGCAGGGTAACTCATTTGTAACTATAGGTTATTTGGGGTTTAAAGACTTAACTCCTGGATGAGGTTATAGATGGGACTGTTCTTCATTCACTTAATGAGCAGTGCAAAGATCCAGAAATATAGCTGTGATGTGGACAGATCCATCCCTGATCTTAGAGTTTGCAGTGGTATTGGTGGAGGTCAGAGGTCACCAAAAGCAAAGCATCCGAGCCTTCCCTTGAACTCTGACCTTCCATCAGCTGCTCTCTTTCTGAAGTGATCATTCTTAGCTCTGACTGGACATATCTTCCTTTGATATCTCCCCAAGTTTATCATTAACCTTTTCAAAGAGAGACAGAACATTCTTTCTAGAAATCACTGCTTGGTTTCAGATAAATAGATTTTCTGTATCTGATCACATTCTTGTTTTTCTGCCTTGTGAATCAATGCATCACTTTACTACCAGACCCCTTGGCATGGGTGTGAGTGCTAACCTCCGAGTTTATAAACATGTCTTGGTTATTTTTGTGGGTTTGTATTTATGACAGTGTTAGTTGCTCAGGAAGGAAATGGCAACCCACTCCAGTGTTCTTGCCTGGAGAATCCCAGGGACAGAGGAGCCTGGCAGGCTGCCGTCTCTGAGGTTGCACAGAGTCGGACATGACTGAAGAGACTTAGCAGCAGCAGCAGCAGCATGTCCGACTGTTTGTAACCCCATGGACTGTAGCCCACCAGGCTCCTCTGTCCATGGAATTCTCCAGGCAAAGATACTGGAGTGGGTAGCCATTCCCTTAAATATCATATTAAAATGGTTTTCAAAGTCATGCTATCATACACCGGAAAGTCCCCCATGATGGTGGCTAAGTAATGTGCTTCTGAAGGGGTGATATTAGAAGCCTGGAATGTTGTTCTTTGTTGCTTTTAGACATTTAGAAAATGTCTCTTGAGTGAATTTACTAAACATCACTAATAATAGGATTTGATTTTTACACTGAATGCCATTTGACGGACTTTATTCTCTGGAGGAAAGGACCAAGATTTTGAGATTACCATTTCATGACATTTTAGCACAAGGGAAAAGCAGAGAGATGTAGGAGTCCATAAGAATTTTGATGTTTGTTCGTGAACCTGAGTCTCTACTTTCTTCTTTCCCTGTTAATTTCTTTCCCTGTTGAATAAGCACAGCTGTGGTAATGGGTCCTCCAGTGAACCTTGGGCCCCTGACCCTCATTTCTGCTGCTGTGACGTTGGCTTCCTGCAGGGCTGTGTGTGTCTGTTGGGAATCAGCGGGAGCCGGTGGATGGGGGAATGTGGAACTAACACTCATGTCTCAGTGTGATTCACCAGTCCTTGACATCATCATTTTCAGAACCAGATCTTGGCATCTTCATTATCAGACTTATGTAAGGAAAGATAGTTTCCTTCTAAATAAATATCCGATAAACCGAATCAGAACCAAAAGAGATGGAATATGAGTTGGTGTTTCTGTTGCTTTATGTTTGGGAAAAGGATCATACCTAAGTGCCTGAGAAAGCCCATGGGTGGGACAGTAGCAATAAACAGGTAACATAAAGGTCAAGATCATTTGTATCTACAGCTTTCACAAAGCAAGAACTATTACGCTAATAAGGATTGTTGGGCTTCCCTGGTGGCTCAGTGGTAAAGAATCTGCCTGCCAATGCAGGAGACGCGGGTTTGATTCTTGACCCAAGAAGATCCCACATGCCTTGGAGCAACCAAGCCTGTGCACCACAGCGACTGAGCCCACGTGCTGCAAGTACTGAAGCCCACACCCAAGAGAAGCCACAGCGATGAGAAGCACCTCCCCCACCACAATTAGAGAGTAGCCCCCACTCTCCACAACTAGAGAAAAGCCCACGCAGCAGTGAAGACCCAGCATAGCTAAAAAACATAAATAGATACCTAACAATTATTAAAGAAATAAGGACTCTTTTCACATCTCTCCAGTTAATACTTGTCTTATTGTTTGGACCTTGGATTTCGGAAAGAACATGTAATTAAGGCATAGGATCATTCCCAAGCTGTTGCTTATCTTTTAGATTATAACTACAAACAAGATGCTAATTAAAGAAGTGTTGTTTTTCTCAATGGTGTGTGAAATAGTGCCAAAATTTTGGTCTTAAATAAAGAGCGAATGGGGTAACTGAATGAGGCAATATGATCCGAAAGGGACTAATATGAAAAAATTAGAACCAGGCTAAGTAGCTGACTGAAGAGCAGAATACTGGGTGGACTTTACTACTATGAATTCTGTGATTTGCACCTAAAATTTGATTTTCATATCTTCACTTGGAGCCCCTGAGCTTGTGTTTAGGCTTGGGAGGACAATCTTAAAAAGCACTTCAGCTTAATTTTTTAAAGAGTTTTTATTGAAATAGAGTTGATTTACAACGTTGTGTTAGTTTCAGGTGAACAGCAAAGTGATTCAGGTATATGTATATGTATGTATCTATTCTCTTTTAGTTTCTTTTCCCTTAGGTTATTATAAGATACCGAGTGTAGTTACCTGTGCTATACCATAGGTCCTTGATGCTTATCTGTTTTCTACATAGTAGTATATTTATTTTAATTCCAGACTCCTAGTTTAGCCATATCCCTTACCCCTTTGATAACTGTAAGTTTGTTTTTCTATGTCTGTGAGTCTATTTCTGTTTGTAAATAAGTTCCACTTGTATCACTTTTTTAGACTCCACATATTAGTGATATCATATGATATTTGTTTTTGTCTGTCTGACTAACTTCACCTAGAGTATGATAATCTCTCAGTTCAGTTCAGTTCAGTCGCTCAGTCATATCTGACTCTGCGACCCCATAGCCTGCAGCATGCCAGGCTTCCCTGTCCATCACCAAATCCTGGCGCTTGTTCAAACTCATGTCCATTGAGTCGGTGATGCCATCCAACCATCTCATCCTCTGTAGTCCTCTTCTCCTCCTGTCTTCAATCTTTCCCAGCATCAGGGTCTTTTCCAATGAGTCAGATTTTCACATCAGGTGGCCAAAGTATTGGAGTTTCAGCTTCAACATCAGTCTTTCCAATGAATATTCAGGGTTGATTTCCTTTAGGATGGACTGGTTGGATCTCCTTGCAGTCCAAGGGCTGTCT
>NW_011495002.1:435638-437086 GCF_000754665.1 Bison bison bison | reverse complement strand
CCAACCATCTCATCCTCTGTAGTCCTCTTCTCCTCCTGTCTTCAATCTTTCCCAGCATCAGGGTCTTTTCCAATGAGTCAGATTTTCACATCAGGTGGCCAAAGTATTGGAGTTTCAGCTTCAACATCAGTCTTTCCAATGAATATTCAGGGTTGATTTCCTTTAGGATGGACTGGTTGGATCTCCTTGCAGTCCAAGGGACTATCAAGAGTCTTCTCCAATACCACAGTTCAAAAGCATCAATTCTTTGGTGCGCAGCTTTCTTTATGGTCCAGCTCTCACATCTACCCATGACTACTGGAAAAACCATAGCTTTGACTGGACCTTTGTTGGCAAAGTAATGTCTCTGCTTTTTAATATACTGTCTAGGTTGGTCATAATTTTTCTTCCAAGGAGCAAGCATCTTTTAATTTTATGGCTGCAATCACCATCTGCAGTGATTTTGGTGTCCAAGAAAATAAAAAGTCTTTCACTGTTTCCATTGTTTCCCCATCTATTTCCCATGAAGTGATGGGACCAGATGCCATGATCTTAGTTTTCTGAATGTTGAGTTTTAAGCCAACTTTTTCACTCTCTTCTTTCACTTTCATCAAGAGGCTCTTTAATTCTTCTTTGCTTTCTGCCATAAGAGTGGTGTCATCTGCATATCAGAGGTTATTGATAATAATAATAACATGGATGGTAATCTCTAGGTCCATCCATATTGTTTCAAATGATATTATTTTATTCTTTTTTTTATGGCTGAGTAGTAGTCCATTGAAAGCACTATGTAGCTTTATACACAAAGAACAAGTGTCATGGTCCAGGGAACATCATTTGTTCAAGATTGGGCATCTAGAATGGGAAAAAATTTCTATGGGAAAACAATATTATCAAAGATGTCACAGCCTTGCAAAGTTAAATTCATCAACCTCATTTCAGATAATTCCAGGGATATCATAATTTTCCAGTGTTTTGTTTGCCGTGTTGTAAGATTGTACTTGAAAAATTCATGTTAAGATAATGTTTTGATTAAGATGCTCTGTGCTTGGGATGCAAGTGATGGAGATCACTCACTTAGTTCCTGCATCTTGCTTAGAACTGGATGATGCCTGTAAGATCATCTGGTCACCTACTTCCTGTTATTCATGGGCAACTGGGACCAGAGTGGCAGGTGGTTTATTAACATCATACACTCAACCAGTATTTGGGTGTCAACATCGAAAACATGGCTTCCCGAAGCCAGGAGAATGCTGTTTCTATGAACACATTGAAGTGTCACCAGAGCAAAGACAAGAAATCAGAAGATTGCACATGAACTGTGGAAAATTCTTCAAGAGATGGGAATACCAGACCACCTGACCTGCCTCTTGAGAAACCTGTGTGCAGGTCAGGAAGCAACAGTTAGAACTGGACATGGAACATCAGACTGGTTCCAAATAGGAAAAGGAGTATGTCAAGGCTGGATA
>NW_011495002.1:433028-435538 GCF_000754665.1 Bison bison bison | reverse complement strand
GCTTACTTTATTTTTCGGGGCTCCAAAATCACTGCAGATGGTGACTGAAGCCATGAAATTAAAAGACACTTACTCCTTGGAAGAAAAGTTATGACCAATCTAGATAGCATATTGAAAAGCAGAGACATTACTTTCCCAAAAAGGTCTGTCTAGTCAAGGTTATGGTTTTTCCAGTGGTCATGTATGGATGTGAGAGTTGGACTGTGAAGAAAGCTGAGGGCTGAAGAACTGATGCTTTTGAACTGTGGTGTTGGAGAAGACTCTTGCGAGTCCCCCGGACTGCAAGGAGATCCAACCACCCATTCTAAAGGGGATCAGCCCTGGGTGTTCTTTGGAAGGAATGATGCTGAAGCTGAAACTCCAGTACTTTGGCCACCTTATGCGAAGAGTTGACTGATTGGAAAAGACCCTGATGCTGGGAGGGATTGGGGGCAGGAGGAGAAGGGGACGACAGAGGATGAGATGGCTGGATGGCATCACCGAGTCGATGGATGTGAGTTTGAGTGAACTCCAGGAGATGGTGATGGATAGGGAGGCCTGGCATGCTGCAATTCATGGGGTCTCAGAGTCAGACACGACTGAGTGACTGAACTGACTGACAAAAATTCCTAATTCTTACACTTTCTGCTCAAAGGGTACTATACAAAATAACATCTGGAATGAGCATTAACACTGAGATCTCTATTCTTCCAATCTATACCTGCGGAACTTGGGTGTTCTGTTTAGTGGATGCTTTACTCTAAATGCATCAGTTTTCTGTATTGTCCTTTGGGATTTTACTAGTGTTTGTCCCTTCCACTTTGGCAGATGAAACTGAAGAAAACTTATGCATCTTTTTTAGCTTTTGCTGCACATTTTGAACTCACAGCAATCTTAGCAAAGCCAACATTCTGCACCACTTAATTTAAGTTTTCAAAAATTTTTTTGAGGGAAGACAGCTAAAGTAATTATTGAATCCACATATGATTAGTTATCTTTCTTTTAACTGTGAGTTTTTTCTTTCTTTTATGAATTTAGAAATAAAGAGAAAGATACTGGATGTTCTTGGTCTCACATATACTGACCTTGGTCAGGAAGATCCCCTGGAGAAGGGGTAGGCTACCCACGCCAGTATTCTTGGGCTTCCCAGGTGGCTCAGTGGTAAAAATATGCCTGCCAATGCTGGAGTCACGGGCTCAATCCTTGGGTCAGGAAGATCCCCTGGAGGAGGAAATGGCAACCCATGCCAGTATTCTTGCCTGGAGAATCCCATGGACAGAGGAGCCTGGCAGGCTACAGTCCAGAGGGTTGCAAAGGGTCAGACACAACTGAACGACCAAGCATAAGCATATTGACCTTCACGTTTTCAAGATGTAAAGACCAACAGGGAAAGCAAAGAATCAGAGCTTTATTTCCATTTCTTTAGTATTCTTTTCTCCAACATGCACTCCTTCTCTAGATTCTTCCATTCCTGTTGAGTTATTCTTCACTTTACCAAGCTTGACACCGCATGGAATCACCTTGGACAGATTCCAATCACCACGGAATCCCCCATTACCAATTGTCAAGTTCCATCTATCTGTTTCTCCCCATCCAGGATTTCTATATGGGGGTAGCTTAGGGGTGGCAACATGGGATGGGATAAAAGAACTTGCCTCTTTTTATCTAGCTTGTTTGTTTTTGGCCAGTGCCATGCTTCATATGGGGTCTTAGTTCCCCCACCAAGAAGTAAACCTGTGCCCTTGCATTGAAAGAGTGGAGTCTTAGCCACTGGAAGTCTTAGCCACTGCTGAGGAAGTCCCTTAGCTTGTTTGGTTTTGAGTGGATCAGGTGACCATTGTCTCCACTCCCTTATTAAATTCTTTATTTCCTCATGCCTAGGATTCTGACTTCAATCTTCCTTTCCTCCCATTCTTCAGCATAATCTTCCTAATCAAGATTTTCATCAACTTATTCTTCAGTGACTCCCTAATGCCTGTGAGGGCCACCTACCATAGGTTGACACACACAGCTCAGCCTCACATACTCTTCAGAGATTAATCACTCGTATTTCTGTAAAACTGCAGCACCAGAAAGACTTGCTTTTGAAATCCAACTGCCGAGGACCAGCCCCGGCTGATCCAGGGTATTCGAAGGGGAGACGGCGTCGGCGACTATTTATTTATTTATCAAAGATATAAAGAGTAATAGAATGAGGATAGCTCAGTAGGAAAACTCAGTGGAGAAAAGAAGCTGAGTAGCTTGGTTTACGCGGGAGACCAATAAAACTTCAAGACAAGAAGTTTGCACCACTTACGTAGGCCGCAGGCGCCCTCTCGAATAGCGGAAGGTGCCTCACCCTAGACACCTTCTCGAGTGGGTCTTAGAAGCCCAGGCATAATTAGTAAGCGTGGTGGGTTCCGCGCTCCAGATGGAGACTCAGCTGGAAGTTAAAAGAAAGAATGACATGGGGAGACCAAGCATTGGTGAGCAAGGCCCCTAGCTTTATTTTTAACAGGGGCTTTTATACCCTAAGTTACACATAGAGGATA
>NW_011495002.1:398258-432928 GCF_000754665.1 Bison bison bison | reverse complement strand
TCAGCAGTCTTTGATTCTTATCAAAAACCAGGGTTTCTTTCCTGCAAATTTATCGTATACAAATGGTTTAGGTGATTTACATCATCTTCTGGCCAGAAGGCCTACTAACATTTTATGACTCTTGACAAGGACTTATCAACAAAGACTTATTTTCTCTAAGAGTAATTATTTTAAGGTTTGGCGCCATCTTCCAAAGATAAAATTGCATTCCTATAGGGCGGATGTGTAATGGGTTTACAACAAAGGAAAGAATTTAGTACCTTAAGGGTCTAAAGTTACTAACACCAAGGCCACTACTTATTTTTTTCTATATACCAACTATTAATTAATACACATTCAAGGATGCAATTCAGGGGATGTGAAAACTTGGCAACAAGCATTGACTCATCAATGAAATCCTTTACTAGTTTATTCTGACAGTTTCTAACTCCCTGAGAGGCTCTAAGCTATTTGAATATCTTAAACTTCCCGTGCCTCTGGAGGCTAGGAGACTGTAAACAATCGTATGCATAGCTGCAGGAGTCCGGGTAAACTTGTCAGGTCAGTTAGAGAGCCATCTGAGGGGTTTGGATTTAAACACTCCTAATTGCCCAGGAACTTTATTAATTGGAGCTGTAAGTTAACTCTTTGACAGAGAGAGAGCGAGATGGTGGTAGGGGACAGCCCCCAGTAAAGTCAGAGGTGAGAGCACAAAGCAATAAAGTAGGCAGACTCTGGTTTTTTGGGGGGAAAATGCTCGAGAATATCCGGGCGGACTCCTGAGGCTCGATCCCGCCTTTGCGTATGCCGAGCCTCCTTCCTCATGACCTTTGTCATGAGCGGAATGCCTCACCGGCTGCCGGCATCCAACCTCTGTGCTTTGCTGGTGATATTTTCCCTGTATGTTAGTCCCTTCAGTTCAGTTCAGTCGCTCAGTCATGCGACCCCATGGACAGCAGCATACCAGGCTTCCCTGTCCATCACCAACTCCAGGAGCGTACTCAAACTCATGTCCATTGAGTTGGTGATGCCATCCAACTGTCTCATCCTCTGTCATTTCCTTTTCCTCCCGCCTTCAATCTTTCCCAGCATCGGAGTCTTTTCCAGTGAGTCAGCTCTTCGCATCAGGTTGCCAAAATATTGAAACCTCAGCTTCAACATGAGTCCTTCCAATGAATATTCAGAGTTGATTTCCTTTAGGATTGACAGGTTTGATTAAACCTAGATTTAGAAAAATCATATGTCACTCTTGTGCATCCATACAAATATAAATGTAATGAATGGGTTAAGAAATTTCCAAAGCTGCTTCCCATCGAGGGTCTGACTCTCCTGGGGTTTTCTTTCCATCTCCTGTCATGTATTCTGGGAGTTGTGATGCTGCTGTTTTCTTGATCTTCCCAGAAGGTGTCAGTGGAAGATTTTCAGAAAACAACTAGGACACACATTCCTCCTCAGATGGATTTTCAGTAGTTTGTCGACTGTGATATCGAGGTGCTCCAGTGGCCTTATCCTGACACTTGGAGTGACAACTGAGTGCACAAACTCTGGCCATGATTTCTGTCAACCAACAGTTAAAAGTGAATAGCTGCTGCTGCTGCTAAGTCGCTTCAGTTGTGCCCGACTCTGCTCGACCCCATAGACGGCAGCCCACCAGGCTCCGCAGTCCCTGGGATTCTCCAGGCAAGAACACTGGAGTGGGTTGCCATTTCCTTCTCCAATGCATGCAAATGAAAAGTGAAAGTGAAGTCGTTCAGTCGTTCCCGACTCTTAGCGACCCCATGGACTGCAGCCCACCGGGCTCCTCCATCCATGGGATTTTCCAGGCAAGAGTACTGGAGTGGGGTGCCATTGCCTTCTCCGAGAAGTGAATAGCAGATGTGCTCAATTTCAATATGGTAAAAAGTGCAAAAAATGTGCTACTCAGAATGGATTGAAATATGATACTTTCTCATCCCACTTACCATTTTTTATGCTGCCCCCTTGTATCATTGTTTACAAGGCCATTAAACTGATGAATGTATTTAATTCTGCTGGGCCTCACTGAGACATTTAGAAGCAGAAATCTGTGAAAAATGTGTAGATGGTAACCATTAAAACCTGGATCTACTCTTTCTCTTGGGATATATTGGGAAATCAAGAGCAAAATTTTGAAGCAGCTCTACACTGAAATTTATATGCTGGGTTAAATTCCTTGGGAATTCGTCCCTATATTAGTATTGTCATTAATTGTAGTCATAACTTTTTTGCAAATAAAAAATATTAACATATTTTTCATGTATTAGGTACCTGTGAGGATCCAGGAATTTTACATAATCACAAGTCTGTTAGGCAGGTGGGTTTATTTCTAATGGATAATTTAGAAAACAAAAGCTCTGATGTCATATAGCTGAAAGAGAGCAATGCTAGGATTTAAACCCAGGTGTGTCTGACCCAGTTGGCGCTAGTGGTAAAGAACCCACCTACCAATACAGGGCATGTAAGAAACGTGGGTTTGATCCCTGGGTTGGGAAGATCCCCTAGAGAAGGAAATGGCAACCCACTCCAGTATTCTTGCCTGGAGAATCTAGTGGACAGAATCCCATGGACAGGCTGCAGTCCATAGGGTCGCGCAGAGTCAGACACGACTGAAGCAACTTGACATGCGCACAGCATGCATGTGCCTGACCCCAGAACTTGCACTTTGTTACTCTACGACCGTGGGTAGTACATACAGGGCTGCAAGGCTCGATGCAGGTCATTCTTCATGATACAGCAATGAGTTTAGGAAGTCTCACACTTTGGAATACAAGTACAAACGGCAGTAATTTAGAACACAGATCCAAGTGAAGCTTGCATCAAGATTTCCTTTTTAATGGCACTTTCCACAACTTGTGTAATCATATTTTATTTATAATTATGTTATTTACTTTATATCTTTCCCCAGTGAAGGCCGGCATGTTGGCTTTTCGTTGGTTCTGAGATCTACATGTTTTACATTTTAATGTCTATGAATTCAGAATGCAGCTTAAAGTTGAGGTTGTTTTTAAGTGTAATTGGCAGTGTTTTATTTTTCTCTTTGGAGGTCCTCTAAAATAATTATGCATTTTACAATGGACATTTTTTAGTGTTTGTTTGTGATTTTTTAAAATTAAATTTATTTGCTTGGCTGTTTTGGGTCTTAGTCTTACATAATCACTGGCCCACGAGACCTTTGTTGCATCACGTGGGAACTTTTGTTGTGGCACACGGGCTCTGGAGCATGTGGGCTCAGTAATTGTGGCACTGAGGCTTAGTTCCTCTGCAGCATGCAAGATCTTAGTTCCCTAACCAGGGATCGAACCTGTCTCCATGAACTGCAAGGCCAATTCTTAACCACTGGACCTCCAGGGAAGTCCTAAGTATGTGTTTTAATTAGCTGCTCTATGCTTAATACATAGTACAGTGCCTGGTCCTATAAAAAGTACTCACATTTGCTGATGAAGAGTGAGTGAATGAATGAAAGTGAAACTTTAAACCTTGCCTGAAGGTACTTGGACTTATGGATGAAGTCTCTTGCCTATAGGAAGTTTATTGTCCACTCTTGTATTCTTATTATGTCTGACTTAAGATTTGTGAAATGGCCAATATGCTCAGCTTGGAACAGTGCATCGTCCATAAAGATAGGGCTGGAGGACTCCTCAGCTTAAAAGTTCCTGTAGGAGGAGGCGGGCAAAAAGAGAAGGGGGTGGCAGAGGATAAGGTGGTTGGACAGCATCACTAACTCACTGGACATGAATCTGGGCAAATTCTGGGAGAGAGTGGAGGACAGAGGAGCCTGGCATGCTGCAGTCTGTGGGGCAGCAAAGAGCTGGATGGGACTGAAGAACAGAAACAAGGAGGTGTCTCGCTTGCTGAAGCCATCACCTGGTAGAAAGTACTCATAGGAAAACTCACCCGAGTCTCCCTCTGGGAGGCATTTGATACCCTTCTCCAATGACCAGAAACCGACTCAATTGTCGGCTGGCAATTAGGGGGCAAGGGGTCAGATGCAGGCTTGTGCTTTGATTGGTTTGTGATGTAGTAGTGGTTTAGTTGCTAAATTGTGCTGAGTGCCAAAGAATTGATGCTTTTGAACTATGGTGTTGGAGAAGACTCTTGAGAGTCCCTTGGACTGCAAGGAGATCCAACCAGTCCATCCTAAAGGAGATCAGTCCTGAATATTCATTGGAAGGACTGATGCTGAAGCTGAAACTCCAGTACTTTGGCCACCTGATGTGAAGAAATGACTCATTTGAAAAGACCCTGGTGCTGGGAATGATTGAAGGTGGGAAGTGAAGGGGACGACAGAGGATGAGATGGTTGGATGGCATCACCAACTCAATGGACATGTAGTTTGAGTAAGCTCCAGGAGTTCGTGATGGACAGGGAAGCCTGGTGTGCTGCAGTCCATGGGGTCGCAAAGAGTGACATGACTCTTTGGTCGGACATGACTGAGCGAGTGGACTGAACTTGAAATCTCATGGACTGCAGCCCACCAGGCTCCTCTGTCCATGGGATTTCCTGGGCAAAAATACTGAAGCGAGTTGCCGTTTTCTTCTGCAGGGGTTCCTCTCAACCCAGGGATCAAACCCTGGTCTCTTGCATTGCAGGAGGATTCTTTACTGACCGAGCTACCAGGAAAGCCCCTCATTTGTGCTGCTTGATGAAAATTCTCAGTGAGCCTCCTTCACTCAAGGGGATTCCTTAAGACACTTAGTGTCTTTGCTGAAATTCAGCCCAGAGGTTGGAAGACTGCAGTTTACTGCGGAGCCTCGAGAGAGCCATGGTGACGCCTGCCAAACCCAGGATGAATGCCATCAGCCATCTGTGGAAATCTTCCCAGAAAGTAACTCTTCCCAAGAGAGACCATTGTATTAATAAATGAGCTGCTGATGAAATGATGAGGTGCCTAAAATACCATTAGGGAAGCTGCGATTTCAATGTAGCTAATGAAAGATAAACAGTGACATGGTGAATTGTCGCCTCTGTCCTGAGGTCATGTGTTGACAGAGGATCCTTGGGACTGAGATGCTGAGCAAGGAGGATGAGAAAATACTGCGATTTGCTGGTGACCTTTCAACCTGGGCTTCCCTGGTGGCTCAGATGGTAAAGTGTCTGCCTGTGATGGGGGAGACCCGAGTTCGATCCCTGGGTTGGGAAGATCCCCTGGAGAAGAAAATGGCAACCCACTCCAGTACTCTTGCCTGGAAAATTCCATGGATGGAGGAGCTTGGTAGGCTACAGTCCATGGGATTGCAAAGAGTCAGACACGACTGAGCGACTTCACTTTCAACCTGGCACAGAGCAGAATGAGGGCTAGTCTAGATACCGTCTTCATTCACGGTTAGAACAAAAAACAGTTGCTTGCCTATACCCAGAGGTTGATTAAAAAACTATCCCATAAACCAACTCTCACTTCCTGTGTTTTGTGTGTATGTGTTTCTTTTAAAAAACATTTATTTATTGATTTGGCATCATGCAAGATCTTCGATCTTTGTTGCAGCATGCCAATTCTTAGTTGAGGCATATAGGATCTAGTTCCCTGACCAGAGATGGAACCCCGGTACCCTGCATTGGGAGGTGGAGTCTTGGCCCCTGGACCACCAGGGAAGTCTCTAATGCTTTGTTTACCAAACAGTATTTAGGTCTAAGTGCTGTCTCTCTGTTAACTCTCCGTATGGAATGAAATCAATGCTCAGTCATGTCAAACTCTTTGCAGCCCCATGGACTGTAGCCTGCCAGGCTCCTCTGTCCATAGAATTTTCCCAGCAAGAATACTGGAGTGGGTTGCCATGTCCTTCTCCAGGGGATTTTCCTGACGTAAGAATGGAACCCATGTCTTTTTCATCTCCTGCATTGCAGGCGGATTCTTTACCACTGTGCTATTTGGGAAGCTATGTATGGAGGCCCCTCCCTAATGTTGTCTATTGAAGTGAATCTCCCAAGTCAGGTACCAAATTGACATCCAAATTAGCAGTAGGTGTCAGTACCAAATTAGCATCCTGGCTTTCAAATGGGTCTCGTGTGAGATTAATTAGCAGGATCTTGGTGGGATGGGTCCCCTGGTTCTCGATTTATCCTTGGATGACCTGATTGGATTTGAGTTCCTGAAACTTGAACTTCAAGGACTAAAACCTGGATTCAACATGTCCAACCTTAAATGTCCTGCCACTTATTCATCTTGATGAGAGAAATCCCACCTACTAGACTTCTCAGATCACGTTGGCTGTGATTCCCCATCATGTCTTTACAGCAAGGATGATCAAAATCTTTAGTCATAGAGAATAAATAAGCTTGGTTTATTTGTAAGTACAGCTCTGTGAGCGCAAGTAATTTATGGACATCATTTGCTATTTGCATATGAAGTAGGCTTGTTTTTTTTATGGGGAGAAAATGGCTCCGTTGAGTTACAATTAGCCTACCTGACAGTCACAATTAGCCACAAGCCTGGTAGTTAATCGAGCACACAAAAGCTGTTTAGACAAAGATGGACTGAATGTCTTGTGCAACTGATGCATGGCTGTGGCTTCTCTGTTTTCTGTTTTGATACGGTTTAAAGTTACTCCCTGTTCAAAGAAATGATTCAAATATCTCTGTTGACTTCAAGCTTCCTGCTGGGCAGTGTCTAGAATTAAACGAACATCAGAGGTTGTGTTGCAACCCAGCTGTTCAAATGCGTTGATAGGTTGATAAGTAAGAATGAGAGACACGGTTCAACTGTATAGCGTGTAAACAGTATTGCCCTAACAACACAGGGCTTTGGAAGAGAGGAGAGGCCAAGGTGGAGAGCGAAAACTTGAATTCAAGTATAGGTTTTAATTTTTATTCCATGTTTATGGTGCATAATACATGCAAATTGGACATGTAAACATGTTGAACTTCTGGTCCTCCAAAATACTTTTCATCTGAAAGCCTGTTGGATGATGAGTTGGTCTCCCAGGAGCTAGAAGATCATTCTGGAAGAGTCTATAAGCTGAACAGATTGCTGGGATGTTTAGGATCGGCAGGCGACAGCTCTGGAAGCAGAGTGTCACCCGCGTTTTAATGGTAAGGAGCTGCTGTCTGTGAGCTTGCACATGTCTTAGAACATCATCTCTTGCACCTGTGTGCAAAAATTCCTAAAAAAGTTCAAAATCGTATTCTGATGAATCTGTGAGAAACAAGTTTATCTACTAATTTTTGGATAGTTCATAAGGCTATATGTTACTTCAAATTTAAAATTGAAAAGGAGTTTCATCTTTAGGCTTTTCTGCACCTTGCCACCTAAACTGTGGCTTCTTGTAGAAATACAGTCTCCATCTTTTGGGATGATGCTTATTGTTGTTCTGTCGGTAAGTCGTGTCTGACTCTTTGCAACCCCATGGACTGCAGCACTTAAGCTGCAGCCTAGCATTCAAACCAGGCTCCTCTGTCCTTCACTCTCTCCTGGACTTTGCCCAAACTCATATCCACTGAGTGGGTGATGCTATCCAACCATCTCATCCTCTGTTGCCCCTTTCTCCTCCTGCCCTCAGTCTTTCCCAGCAACAGGGTCTTTTCCATTGACTCACCTCTTTGCATCAGGTGGCCAAAGTATTGGAGCTTCAGCATCAGCATCAGTCCTTCCAATGAATATTCATGGTTAATTTCCTTTAGGATTGATTGGTTTGATCTCCTTGCTGTTGAAGGGACTCTCGAGCTGCTTGCCTGATGGAAAAAAATCTACTCAGGGTGCCTTGGTGACTGCATTCTCCTAGACCCATAAGCTTTTGTTGGTGATGAGAATTTATTAAGGCAGATTCTACAGGCTTCTTTAAAATGACACCCCACCACTTACCCTGTCCCCTATCGCCTTCTATGGGCCTGGAAATGTGCTCACAGTCCGTGAGCTACAAGGATGAAGAATGAGCTTCCCTTAGCCTAGGACTCAACTCAGCAGCTTTGGATTAGGCAGATGCATAAAGAGGTGTTTTGGAGCCTCTTCCACTGATGATTAATGTCAGAAGAAAATTGAGGTTTCTCCAGAACTCTGTTGTCGACATTGACCCATGCTTCCTCAGGGCTTGAATTGCTGTATCTTTTATGCACCCCTAGCATCCTGGATGATTCTGGCCAGCCTTGCAGTTCTGCTCTTCCACCGCAAAACACAGAACCGTTGTCTCTGTTTTTCCTAAACTCTCTGCCACCAGCCACCCTCCTTCCCCTAGCCCCACCGTTCTGTTGCATCTCTCCCAAGATCAACATCTTTCAGCCAAGCCCTTGAACTTGTTGGCCTGCAGATGCTTATTATTTAAGACCAAGTACAGGTGCCACCTTTTCTCTGAGAAGCCTCCCTGACACTTCAGGAGGAGGTAGGGGCTCCCTTCCTTGGGTCCTGTCTGCACTTTGATGCTCGAGCTCTCATCACATTGCTGTGGTGAGATGGCATTTGTCTACTGTGAGTTCCTGGATGACTAGACGGTGCTTCCTCCATCTCTGATAGCCTTCCCCTAACACAGAACCTGTACTTGTTGTTGTTCAGTTGCTGAGTCATGTCTGACTCTTTGTGATCCCCTGGACTGCAGCCTGCCAGGCTCAGAACCCGGTACTAATACACCTTAGTTTATGCTTTCTCAATAAATTGAATTAATTAAATGTTTCACATGTCTGAATATCTTCCCTATTCCTCACTTTTCCGTGCTTCATTACCAAATCACAAAAATTAAAATTGACGATAAAATCACGAATATATGAATGAATTGGATTCTTTCTTGGCACTGGTTACCTTTTAGGAATATCTTAAGTTTTTTGGAAGTTTCTATACATTTGGGATGCTGGTTCTGTTTACCCCCCTGATGTATGATATTAACAGAATTACCTTAATAATGTTGCAGTGTATTATGTAAGTAATTACACATTTTCTTTTTAGCGCACTGATTTGATGGTTTATTAAGTTATACCTTTGTCACCTAAAATAATTAATGACAAAGATTCCCAAACCACTTAAGATACAAAATTTAGCCCCTATATTTAAACTTAGTCTGCAGCTATTACTGTAGTGATGCTATATTTGTCATTAGGTTATTGTGATATAATAATTGACTCTGTTCAGAATACACCTGCAAATAGCCAAATAAACCATAAGCTTTCTGGGTTTAGAAAAGTCAAACCATATATCCTTTTTGTTGTATAATAAACACAAATGCTTTTCAATGAAAAAACTCGAAGTAATTCTCTATCTATTGACTCAGGCATCAGATATGATGCCTGCCCACCCCCACCCCCCCTTTTTGGGCTTTTCTCAAAGATGAAGAATGCTTAGTACCTACTTTCAAGCGTGCCATGGACATGAATTCCAGACTCAACAGATTTTGTTTTTCTTTTTTTCCCTAAAATTAAACTGGGATTTGTCGACCTTTAGAAAAAAAACACTTGAAAGATTTATGAGAGTCCTCTTGGCCTAAATTCATCTAATTGGACACTTAGTTTTGAAATGGGGGCAAGTTTTCTCACTGCTGCTGAAATATGTATCATTCGTGTTTTCCACTTACGTCCTGATCCTGGGGATTACTGTTGCTCACTAACTTTCCTGGGATTGCTAGGTTTCTCTAAACAGTGATTCTCGAGGGGGTGGGAGGTAGAGACTGGCTGGGGAGAGAGGGCACCTCCTTCCCCTGCTGAGAACCTCCCCTGGAGGGGCCATTGTTCCTCAGGGAGTACACAGTAGAAGCCAAGCCAAGAAAGGAACCTTTGCTCTCAGATACCTTTTGAAAGCTGAAAAGATATCAGTGTTATTGTTTGGCAAAATAGCCTAGCTGGTTTCAGTGTTCTCTTAATCAGGCCCAGATGTGTTTGGTCCTGTGAGCACATTTCACACGCACAGATGAAAACAGTTTCCTTGGAACTTGGGGAGGTGAAAGGCTCTAGGTTATAGCGGTCCCCAGCCTTTTTAGCACCCGGGACAGATTTCCTGGAAGATGGTTTTTCCATGGCCTGGGGTAGGGGGAATGGTTTGGGGATGAGTCAAAACTCATTACATTTATTGTGCACCTCATTTCTATTTTTATTATATCAGCTCCACCTTAGATCATCAGACATTAGATCGTGGAGGTTGGGACCCTTGTTCTAGGATGCAGCTGTGGGGAGCTGGCAGGTGATGCTTGCTAATGCCTAGGTGGAGGCTCCCAAACCTGAAGGAGTCACAGCCCGATGTGGCCATGAAGTCACTACACCATCTCTAGACCCTGGGAGAATGTGACTCGAGGTGCAGAATCCACCCATTCCACTAGAATCGGTTGACCACCTATTTTGTGCCTGCCACACTTCTGGGCCTTGTGGAGTTGAGCTGAAACCTGTCCTTCCTATTGATTTTTGCACGACCCAAATACTGACAGAAAGGAAAGATCTAGAGTTACGGGGATCCCAGCTCTATGCATTTGGACTTTCCTAAGTTCCTAACTCAAGTGAAAACCTCATGGTGTTTGTAAATTATGATCAAGTCATCAAATGCTTTCCTTTGAGACAGTGTTCTCAGGCTGGGCCACCACTGTAATCATGAGGGGAGCTTTTGAGAAACACCACTCTGCACGAGAGCAGTCAGTTTCTGGGGAGACAAAGGAATCAGCATTTTAAAGCTTCCAGGTGATTCTGATGAGCATCAGCTCTGAGCATTCTGGTTCATTGTGATCAATAAGGGAGGTTTTGGGATTTCAGCCCTGTGCTATAGACAGTGGGGCTTCCCTGGTGGCTCAGTTGGTAAAGAATCTGCCTGCAATGCAAGAGACCCAGGTTCGATCCCTGGGTCCAGAAGATCCCCTAGAGAAGGAAATGGCAACCCACTCCAGTATTCTTGCCTGGGAAATCCCACAGCCATGGATAATGTGAATGATGACGTTATATATGTATTTTTTTTAGCAAGTGAGTGAAAACCATTTGAATTATATGGCCTCTGTTGCCCAAGGGGACTCGGAATTGTACAAGAGTGGTATTCCTGATTTTGAACTAAAACCTCTGTAGGATTGGAGGAAGAAAGAATATATGGGCATATTGAGGCTAAGCCTTATAAAAAATTTTTGAAAATGTTTTATTTTGTATTAAGGTATAGGGAACCAACAAACAATGTTGTGATAGTTTCAGGTGGACAGCAAAGGGACTCAGCTATACATATACATGTATCCATTCTCTCCCAAACTCCCCTCCCATCCAGGCTGCCGCATAACATTGAGCAGAGTTCCCTGTGCTATACAGTAGGTCCTTGTTGGTTACCCATTTTAAATGTGGGTGTGGGTACACGTCCATCCCATAAAGTCTCACTAAGTCTTGGTCAGGTGCAGACATTTGGGGTGTAGAAAATGGACTCCGTTCAGTTCAGCTGCTCACTCGTGTCTGACTCTTTGCGACCGCATGGACTGCAGCACGCCAGGCCTCCCTGTCCATCACCACCTCCCAGAGTTTACTCAAACTCATGTCCATTGAGTGGGTGTTAGAGTTTGGATTATGGAATGCTGGGGGGAGAGGAGGTAAGTTGGTGATGGGGACACACCTCTAAGCAGATTTTGGGTTGGCTTGGGTAAAAAATCCACACACAGTGACAGGTAAGGTGGGATCTTCTATATGCTTGGAAAGAATGACGGGTAAGGGAGTTGGTAAATGGGGAGATTTAGGGGCCCTGAAAACTTCAGCAACAATAGACAAGATTCCAGAACTTACTCTCAGGTGGAAAGAAAATTGATGGGACCTTCTCTGTTGAAGTGCGAGCTAGCTCTTTGCGATGGAGGGGGAGTGCAACTCTTGTTAAATAAAGGAGGGCTTCCCTGGAGCACCTGCTGGGAGTGGATTAGTCAGCGTGGAGTGTCACTCCCTCCCAGGAACCACTCTGCTCAAGTGCTCTTAATGCGGGAAGGAGGTGTAGCACTTCCTCCTGCAGCTGTGGCCCTTCACCTGGAGAAGTGACATAAAAGGGGAGGAAGGGAAGTTAAGATGCCAGAAGCGCAGTGGGGAGTGGAGCCTTGCTCCCTTGCGGCTCTTCCAGCCAATTAATCTTCCAGCAGGTTCGGATGGTCCAGGAGGCATCGTCACAGAGCAGCCTCTCCCAGCGAGGAAACTGGGCCCTGAGGGTTATGGTGAAAATGCTGGAAGACAGAAAAGGGAGGCTTTTCTTTGTTGGAAGACATGGAAATTGGGTTAACTTGGAGAGGGCCCTTTCATTTGTAGAAATGAGAAGCAGAACTGCTTCCATCTCTTTCTGTAATTCAGCATGTTTGAATGGGATGTAGGCTAAGTGAGGTTAGTTATAGTGGCTGTGAATTGAGGGGGAGCCATTATCCGTACTAATGATGGAGTTCTGTGCAGTGGTTTCTGCTGAAGTCATAACAACATGCAAGACCCAGGAGCTTATTGACTGAATTCTGCACCTGCCATGGACTCACATGGAGCTAGAATAATTTTCACCAGCCCTTAATTACTTGAGAGTGACTTGTGAATGATAAACTTGGTTAATCATCCCCTGATTAGATAGCAATTGAGGCTCTGCTAAGTGCTAGGCGCTGTTCTGGGTACTGGAGATGCTGCGGAAATCAAAATAGAAAACGTCCCTCCCTGTGGAGCTGCTCCTCTTGTAGGAATGATGAGATTCAGGTGATGTTTATTTTATTTTACCCTTTAGGAGATAGGCAGGATCAGCTTAAATACATGGCACACCAATGAGGGAAACCAGCCTGGGCCATTTGGATCTCTCCCTTCAAAAAAGAAAAATAAATACTTATTTTTATCAGTAACCAGGCATTGTATTTCATTTTTTAAATTGGAGTATAATTGCTTTACAATGTTGTGCTATTTTCTACTGTACAACGAAGTGAATCAGCTATTGTTGTTCAATTGCTAAGTCATGTCCGACTCATTGTGACCCCTTGAACTGCAGCATGCCTAGCTTCCCTGTCCTTCACTATCTCCTGGAATTTGCTTGAATTTATGTCCGTTGAGTTGATGATGCTATCTAACCATCTCATCCTCTGCTGCCCCCTTCTCCTTTTGCCTTCAGTCTTCCCCAGCATCAGGGTCTTTTCCAATAAGTTGGCTCTTCACATCAGATGGCCAAAGTATTGGAGCTTCAGCTTCAGCATCAGTCCTTCCAATGAATAGTCAGGGTTGATTTCCTTTAGGATTGACTAGTTTGATTTCCTTGCTGTCCAAAGGACTATCAAGGGAATCAGCTATCTGTATACATAAATCCCTTCCCTCTTGGGCCTCCCTCCCACCCCAGGCATTTTACTTAGACATACACTTTGAGTAATTTTCCCTTCTGCTCATGGATTTGCCCTGATTCATCTACAGTTGGCAAAAATGGAATAAAGTGAAGCTAACTGGCCTAAGATGATCAAACCCATGTCCTTGGCCTCTTCAGCACTGCTTCATCAGGTGATTAATTATCTCTGGGCTTGAGACTGATATTGAGAACCAAAGTGAAATGGGTCTCAGAGGTATTTACCCTGGTGATTTAAGATAAGGAGTTTCAGTTGTAATTCATAGACTCCTCGTTATTTACGATACTCTCCAGTGAGGATTTAAATCTATGTTGTACTCTCTCCTGCTATGTTTGTTACATTGCTATAAGCATGGGCTTCCTTGGTGGCTAAACTGGTAAAGAATCTGCCTGCAGTGCAGGAGACTTGGGTTTGAGCCCTGGGTTGGGAAAATCTGCTGGAGAAGGGAAAGGCTACCCATTCCAGTATTCTGACCTGGAGAATTCCATGGTCTATATAGTCCGTGGGTTGCAAAGAGTCGGACATGACTGAGCGACTTTACATATGCATAAAAGAATAAAACACCCAACTACAAAATGGAAATATATTCATTAAAAAATATGCAACAGATTCTCAGTAAAACATCTCTTTCTCAGATTCAGATGGACAACAAGGCTAATTGTGTCTTCTAGAAAAGCATTTTTTTCAATATGACATATAGATATATATAAAGGCTATAGAAAGGATAGGTTATGGACCTGGTGTGAACAGTGTGACATGGATACAGGTGAAATTGTCCTTGAGTTTGGGGATGCATGGAGCCCAGCCTATTGGCTACCCAGGCAGGGAGCTTAAGTCCTGGCACTTCTGGATGTGAAGATCCAGTGGGGAATTAACCATTTGCTGAGACACAGGAACTGGACAATTTAATCTTTGCAAATACCTTTCAAGTTTGAACTTTTATCTCCATTTTATAAACAAGGGTAAGGCTTCTCATCTCATCCTCATCCTCTGCTGCCCCCTTCTCCTTTGCCTTCAATCTTTCCTCGCATCAAGGTCTATTCTGAGTTGGGTGAGATGGTTAGATAGCATTGCTGACTCAGTGGACGTGAATTGGAGCAAACTTCAGTTTATAGTGGAGGACAGAGGAGCCTGGCGTGCTGCAGTCCCTGGGGTCACAAAGAATTGAACACGACTTAGCGACTGAACAAGAACAAAGTTTCTCATGGAGTTGGGGATTATAACCTGAAGCCAAAATGAAATGGGTGTAGTTCACGCACTGTTTATGTAGATGAACATGTAGACCTGGGCTTTGGTGCTTTAGAGGTAACGGCAAAGCTTAGTATATAAAAAAAAAATTGGAAGGATGGGTTTGTCACGAGAAAAAGTCATGGAGCTTTATTATGAAGACACATGGCATTGGGTCTTTGTTGGGATTCATATTTTAAAATCTCAAGTCCTATTCCAGACCTCTCCTGATCTGATAAAAAGACCCCAAGAACCCAAACCAACCAACCAAACAAACAAAAGCACAAAAAACCCACCCTTAAGTCTCTTGTCTGTGTTACCTTTTTTTTTTTTAACAGCATACATTGTTGGTTTTTTTTTTTTTAATTTCTTTATTTAACTCTATCAGAATCTTCACTGTGTCATGCGGGATCTTTCATTACTGCATAGGGATTCTCTAATTGTGGCCTGAGGGCTCAGTAGTTGCCCTGAGGCATGTGGGATCTTAGTTCCTGGACCAGGGATTGAATCTGAGTCCCCTGCATTTCAAGGCAGATTCTTAACCACTGGACCCCCAGGGAAGTCCCTGTGTTAATTTTTGAATCAGTGAGAAGTAATGCAAATGTTAAGAGATGGAAAGGGACTTAGCTGTCACAGAGTCCTACACTTCGATTTTAGAGTTGCAGAACCTGAAGTCTGGAAGGCTTAAAAGACAGATGCAAGGTCTTACAATTAGGGGCCACCCTGGGGCTAGAGCCCAGTCTGGCACCAGTGCTCACTTGTGTACATGACATTGCTCTACCTTGAAATCAGCACTTGTTTCTTGGGAGGGAGTACATTACTCCCTCTTTCATTTCAAAATGGTAGTAACATTATTTGTCACAAGTTACAGAAATATTGCAGAAATATTTTATTTTTTATTCTGCAAACCTTAGCTTGCTTATCATTAAAAATTTTTTATTGGAGTGTAGTTGATTTACAATGTTGTGTTAGTTTTTTTTTCATACAGCAAAGTGAATCATTTATACATATATATATATATCTATTCTTTTTAAAATTCTTTTCCCATATAGGTCATTACAGAGTATTGAGTAGAGTTCCCTATGCTGTATAGTAGGTCCTTCTTAGTTATCTGTTTTACATATAGTAATGTATATACGTCAACCCCAAATCTCCCAATTTATCCCCCTAGTGACAATAAGTTTGTTCTCTGTATCTGTGACTCCATTTCTGCTTTGCAAGTAAGTTGCTTTGCATCATCGTTTTAGATTCTACATGTAAGTGATACCATCGTATTTGTCTTTCTCTGTCTGACTCATTGCCCTCACTGTGACAGTCTCTAGGGCTATCCATGCTGTCGCAAATGACGGTACTTCATTCTTTTTCATGGCTGAGTAATATTCCACTGTATATATGTACTACATCTTCTTTATCCATTCATCTGTTGATGAACATATAGCTTGCTTTCAGGTCTTGACCATGGCAAAACTGTGGTGCCATGAACAAACTGCTTGTATTGTTGTGAGTTAGAGCTTTTTCCAGATATATGCCCAGGAGTGGGACTGCTGGATCATACGGTAGCTCTGTTTTTAGCTTTTTGAGGGACCTCCGTACTATTCTCTATAGTGTTGTATCAGTTTACATTCCCACCAAAAGTACAGGAGAGTTCCCTTTTCTCTACATCCCCTCTAGCATTTATTGTTTATAGATTTTTTTGATGATGGCCATTCTAATTGGTGTGAGGTGATATTTCATTGTAGTTTTGCTTTTGCAGAAATATTTTAAATATTGCTCTAGATTTCCTTGAACATTGAATAGGTATCTGAACCTATTCCCCATCTCTATCAGTTGGAGCTTGCTCATGCAAAGAAAACAATTTTAATGTGATCCTTTAAAAAAAAAAATGCCATAGTTCACCTCTCGCCTTTGTCATCCTGTTTCCAAGATGTTCCAAAGGCCAACAGGACAAACCACCTCCAACTAATCATCTGATTGCTTGCTCCTGCAGTTCCTTGGCAGCCAGAAAGCTTCAGGTTCAAGTTTAGGGGCTGACAACACGCTGATCCAATCACCAAATATTTATTTGACACTGTTGACTTTCTGTGGTAGTAAAAAAAAAATCCCTCATTGTACCAGGATACCTTAGTATAAGGCAATGAAAGTTGAGATTGATAAACACTGCTCTTTCATCTACATGGCACTAGGGTTAATTTCACATTACTTAGGAGATAGGCTAGTTATGTAAGAACATATTCAATGCTTAACATGCTTTTAAATATAACGCTGAAAACATTTACTTTAAAAACACATTTGGTTTTATATATAAAACTGCTTTAGAAGTTTTCCCCTGTGATATTTAAGTAAAAATAAAATAACTAGTGTTCTGCTTTAGAGGCTAATCTCTCCCTTCCTCCACTAGAATATGTTCTTTTTTTTTTTCTGTTGGAATCTTGTAAAATCAAGTCATAGAATAATGCGTTGCCATGGCAGAATCCTATAGAAATTTCTATGTTCGTTGGAAGCCTTCAGTTGGTTTGCGTCCTGACTTTACTGGCTCTTTAGTTTTGAAATGTGTTTTTGGCTGCCCAGCATTTGCCATCTAGTTGATTTGTTGCTGGGTCCCTGGCTCCCCTGATTGCCGACTGTGCCTACACACTGCTGGAGACATTTAGTATAAACCCAGAAATATCGCTTTGAGAAAAGTCTTTTATTCCTCCCTGCCTTGAATGTGGAACACAGTCAGAGAACAGACATTTTCCTGGTTTTAGCCATGGTTGAAAAGAGATTTAAATTTATTTCTATATGATGTTTATGGAATGTGCATTTTGGGTTAAGACCAGTGTCAGTTCCTTTCTTTAGGGAAATGGCAAGAAGATAGGTAGATTGTTTTTTGGAACCTTAACCTTACCCTGCACCCTCATCCCCACCCCCAACCAATTTGTCTCTCAAGCAGTTCCTTCAGTTTCGGACAAATGAATATAAATTGCATATGTCTAGTGATAGTCTTTCAATAACCCTGAAATTCCCATTTTTTTCCTCTTAACTTTTTATTAATTCTATTGTCTCTTAAAAAATTCTCCTTTGACTCTAAATTTTCCTTTTTCTACTAGTAACCACATCTCTTTCCTTTATAGTCAAGTTTCTGGAAAGGGTAGTATGTTTCTCTTTTCCCAATCATTCTTTTCTGTGGTTCTGCATCCATTGGTTTTCTGTCCAACTAATGAAATTATTCTAAAAGAATTACTCTGTTGCCTCATGCTGCATAACAAATCATATCAGAACTTAATGGCTTAACTATCTGATATCAATTATCTGTTATCTCTTAATAGCTCTGTTGTCTCTCTTGAGTCTGCGATATGCTGGGCTCAGCTGGATGGTTCTTCTGTATCACATGTCATTGTCTAGGTTGCAGTCATCTGTAGGCTTGACTAGGTCGGAATGTCCAAGATAGTTTGCAAATTGGTGCTCGAGTGTCAGTTAGAACAGTGGTCCACAACTTTTTTGGCACCAGGGACCGATTTTGTGGAAGACAATTTTTCCACAGACTAAGGAGTGGGGGGATGGTTTCAGGATGATTCAAGTGCATTATGTTTATTGTGCACTTTGAAAGTGAAAGTGTTAGTCACTCAGTTGTGTCCGACTCTTTGCAACCCTGTGGACTGTAGCCCTCCAGGCTCCTCTGTCCATGGGGCTTCCCAGGTAAGAATACTGGAGTGGGTTGCCATTTCATTCTCCAGGGTATCTTCCTGACCCAGGGATCAAACCCAGATCTCCTGCATTGCAGGCAGATTATTTACCACCTGAGCCAACCAGGAAAGCCCTATTATTTCTACTCTAATGCTGCTGCTGATCTGACAGCAGGTACTGGCCTGCAGCCCAGAGGTTGGGGACCCCTGAACTAGGAGATCTGTTGAGCTGTTGACTAGAGTGCCCTGGTTTTTCCCCGTTTGGTCTCCCCATGTGATTTGGACATTTTATAGCATGGTAACTGGGCTCTGAGGGAGTATTTGGAAATGCAAAGGCAGAAGCTGACGGTTTCTGCAGGACTGGCCTAGGAAGTTTTACATTCTCACTTCTTTCCATATTTTTTTGGGTGAAAACTGGTCACAGTTCCAGCCAGATTCAAGAGGAGGGGATAGAGAGACCACCTCTTGATCGGTTAGTGGCACAATCACATCGCAGAAGAGCTATGGGATGCTGAAGCCGTCTTGTAAATGCAATTGCAAGGAAGATCTGGCCCACAATGTCTGTTTTGCTATATTGAGAACCAGTGTCTGTCTCTGCAGTGCAAATTCCCCTTGGGCTCCAGATGCACGTTCCGAAGGAACTGTCTGTCCCAGGCTCTGCAAATGTGTTTGCAGGCTCTGCAAACACATCCACCTGCCTGGCCTTCCTGTCTCCAGACTTGTATCACTTCAATCCACTTTTTACACTGCTGTCACAATGACTGATGTTTTGATGCAGCATGGACAGCTAAACATCTCTCCTGATTTGAAACTCATCAGTGATTCCCCATGGACTTAAGATAATGTTTATATTTTCTTCCATGGCTCATAAGATATTTTATGATTTGACTTCTCTCTCATTTCCTATTATGTTTTTCTAGTTCAAGTTCAGCCATCCTGGCTGCCTTGTGTTTTCCAGAGTTGCTATGGTTTCTTATGCCTTTTGGCCTTTGAATCTGCAGAAATGCCTCTGTCCCAGGTAGTGTGGTCAAATCTCCTTCAACTCCAGGCTTAAGTCAACTCTTCCTGAAACTTTTCCGGTACCTTCCACCCCTCCTCAGCACTGGGCTAGAGGGGGATTCTCCCTTTGGTTCCTTCTCTGAAGACCCATGAATGCCCTTGCATAAATCTTATGTTCCTGTATCAACCATAATGCCAGTCTGTCCTGTTTACATTTTCTGCTCATATTCTGCAAACCAGTCTGTTAGTTTTTTGAGGTCACTGGGTAGTGTTTGCCTCTGTAGTGCTCATACATATTTGGGGTTTAACAACTGTTAAAAACAAGAAGGATTCAGAGCTACTGGCTAGCATTAAAGATAATGCACATACTTAAGATTAATTGGAAGTTGAATATTGATTGATGGTGAAATGGTTGAATAATTATCCATATTGTTAAATATTTTGCAGCCATTAAGCAAGTTAGAATAGTCTGTATTAAACTAAAAAGAAGTCTATGATGTATTATTAAGGGAAAATGCATGAAAAACGTTTATAGTATAATATAAATAGAAATCTGTATATACATTTGTATATGTTTGTATGAACAGAGCACACATGGAAAGATACACTTCAAACTGCAACATTGGTGGCACTAAACTTGTTTATTATTGTAATTAACAGTCAACAGGTAAAAAAGTAAGCAATGCTATTCATAAATTAATTTCAAGACCAGATATGAACTTTTAGACAAGCAAGAAACATAGGGAATAGTGTAGAAGAATATGTATTACTTTAGTTGCATAGGGAATGTTTAAAAAAATGAGATTTTTAAAAAATCTTGCTGTGTGTCTTATATATAAGGTCTTTTGAATGCTCATATATGTATGAAATTAAGTCTGTAAAGATTTAGAACAAAATGTTAACAGTAATATTATCTGGTTGGCAGGTGACTTTTGGTTCTTCTTTTGGCTTATCTGTGTTATATAATTTCAAAACAATGAGCACATCTCATTTCCATAGTAGAAATAACATTATTTCTAAAAATAGAAGATAGTACATAGAAAGTGGTACCATTAAGCTGTGTGATAGCTGAATACCTAAGACTTGAAAAAGCAATGGTAGTATGAAATTACAAAATGAATTAGAGTGAATCCATTTGGGAACAGTGGTTGTCATATAACATTTTTCTTCCCTTTTTTTTTTAGCAAAGACTGAAGGAAGAAAAAGAAGCCAAGCGGGCTCGTCTGGATGGGAGACATGACTATTTATTTGGGATTGTAGCTTCCTGTGTGGACCTAAACAAAACTGAAGTGGAGGATGCCATTCTTGAGGGGAATCAGGTGCGATGCATTTGTGTTCCCACTGACTTGATTATGGAGGGCACAGTTCATGTTGTCCTACGGCAGGGTCTGTGCTGGGCCTTAGGGAAGGGTGTCTGTTTCAACATGGACAGGACCCCATTCTGACTCGATACAGGTGATGGTGATGGCAGAATGAGCTTGGGGCTCTCCAGCTCTCCATGTTAAAATCATCATTTGAGTTCCATGATCCTGACAGAGATGTCAGAGATATCTGACATCTCTGACAGTGAGAGATGTCAGTGAAGCTGGGCTTGGGTGCCATTTTGGAATCTGAGGTTAGAGAACAGAATCTCCTCTCAGCTGCTAATTTATCTTTTTTTTTTTTTTTTTTGACTTTATCCTGTTCTATCCTGGGAGATTGAGTCGTGCCATAGTTCCCTGGCTTTGACTCTGGTTTCTTTTGTTCCTGACCTTGACTTCCATATCCTGCCATGGAGCAGGCCAGTTGGCAGACCTTTAGATGTACACAGAACCTCATGGATGGGACGAAGTTGCGAGACGGTGGAGCATTCCGTAGTCATACATGTTCTCATCATGGTGGTTTTCCAAGGTTATTGGACTTTAATGATATTTTTCTATAGTGTGTTAGACTGCATTTTGAAAGGTGTGGTCTCTCTGATCTGTAACTGGGTGAAAAATTAAATATATTTATATCTGCCTGTAACAGCTCAGCACTTTAAGAAATTAGCCAATATTAAGGGACAATCTCTTTTCAGATGTGTGGATGTAGCAAATACTTTTACGATTCATCAGATCACTTCTTTGAATTTAGCCTTTACTGTGGTAAGATGTTTATTCTTGTGTGGTTTTTATGTTATAAGAAATGTGCTCTATATGGTTTGGGTAAACTGAAATCTTACCTGAATAAGAAAGATGATAATAAATGCTGATTTAAACCTGGTTTCTGACTCAGAACAAAGCCATTACCTTGCCTTTCCTTCTTCCCAGATTGAAAGAATCGATCAGCTTTTTGCTGCTGGAGGCCTTCGTCACCTCATGTTTTACTATCAGGATGTGGAGGTAGTGGAAACAGGTATTTAAAGTTGATGTCGCATAACCCAGAAATGTATTGTTAGATTTACCCAAGGACGGCATGAAGCAGAGGCCACTGCGAGGACTTTATCCTGGGGGATGGGACAGGTGGGGAGTGGGGGGTGAGGCCCAGTGAAACAGGTCCTGTTTGTACCTCAAGCAAAGGACAGATAACGGTGGCTCTGCAGCCTGGTTCTAACTTCAGTTGGGATATTTTGTTTTCCTTTTCAGGCTGTGCTGGTAGCTAGAGAATGATAAAATAATTTACATTTTGAGATTTCCTTTCCTTACATGTTAGTTCATTCTGTGCCATTATGTTCTAGAACTTCCACTGGGCATCTGTTTCTTTATTTCTTTTAAACATAGGAATTATTGCCAAGATGTGTAACAGGAGTTTTTTTTTTTTTTTTAGTTAAATATCACATCATGTTTATTTTCTACTGACTGTGACTCAAATGAATAATATTGAATGACAAGTTTAGTCATTTTCACTTTGATAAACTTGCAAATCTCTATGTGGATTCTGTTGATATATCCCCGTCTACTTTTATGTGAATTAATATAATTTTAAAGCCAAACTAAGGACATAAATATATTATGATTATATTAAAATATCATATGCAATCCCTTTGTGACCTTTTTGATGGAAGAGAAGATAGTTGTTGCTCTTGGCATAGAATATGACCATGATTTTTTATTTAAAAACTGAGGAAATTATGCATGCATAAGTGACTGGCATTTCCCCCAGATTATCTGCTTTATATTTTGTGGTCAGAAAGGGCATTGTATTTTGAGTAAAAAAATCAAAACAAGACAAATTTTGAGCCCTATCCCAGATTGCAAAGCACAAGCTGAGTTAGGCTAACTGAGTGAATGTGAAGTTCGCCATGAACTCTGCACGGGGTGAGGCTGGCCTTTGTGTGTCACCTTACATGGCACACAGGGTGCAGGGGTGCGAGCTTGTTTTTCTTCCCCACTCTCCCTTTAAACCTTTTCAGTAGGAGCAGCTTTTCTTCTGAACTTAAATTGCAATTCAGACAACCCCATGAACTTTGCTGGATACTTTTAGATAAAAATACAGAGTGAAGTAAGCCAGAAAGAGAAAGACAAATACACATTAACGCATATATGTGGAAACATGGTACCGATTAACCTATTTTCAGGGCAGGAATAGAGACTCAGGTGTAAGAATGGACCTATGGACATGGGGAAGGGAAGGATGAATTGGGAGATTGGGACGGACCTATAGGCACTGCCTTGTGTGAAATAGATAGCTAGCAGGAACCTGCCGTGTAGCACAGGGAGCTCAGCTAGGTGGTCTGTGATGACCTAGAGGGGTGGGATGGGGGATGGGTGGGTGGCAGGGAGGCTCAAGAGGGAGGGGGCGTATATAACTAACTGATTCACTTCATTGTAGAACAAAAACCAACACATCATTGTAAAGCAACTATAACCCAGTTAAAAAAAAAAGAATAAAAGTTCCCATGGTTGCATCCAATTACAAACACAGCCTCAATTCAGAAAGTAAAAATATCCAGTTGATCAAAACTAGTTGATCTAAAGTTAAATCTCTTCCACTCTTGGCCCTCCCCCTTTCCTTTCATCCCACCCACCTTTGCAGCAGAGGCCTCTGAGGGTCAGTATCTGCAGTGGGAGAGGAGCAGATGGTCTCCTTTTCTCCTTCAACTCACCCCTCCACCCCCTACCCACATCCTGTTAACCACAGTTTTTGAGTGTGTCAGGGCAGAGATAAGAGGGAAGAGGGAGCAGTGAAGTTTTTACTTGGCTGGCACCTGTTGTGAGCTAGCTGACCTGGAATTCTCGGGCCTTGCTCAGATGAGATGTCAGAGGAACAAAAGACGAAGTTAACTTGCTCCACGTAAATCGCTAGGACGTGCAGCCGGAGGTGGAAACCCTGGGAGACTGACTGTGGAGCCCACATCAGCCATCACTTTGCTGTCCTGCCTCCCCTGCGCCTTTCTGACTCCGGTGATCTGGAGGGCCAGCTGGATCAGAACAACAGGATGTAGAGGTTCTGCAGTCATAACTGGATTTGGATCTTGGCTCTCCTGGTGTGTGACTTGAGGCGGGTCACAGCTGTCCTCAGGGTTGCAAGCAGTTTCAAAAACGTAGACATGGTACCAGCCGGGGCTTCCCAGGTGATGCTAGTGGTGAAGAACCCACCTGCCAGTGCAGGAGACATAAGAGCTGTGGGTTCGATCCCTGGCTCAGGAAGATCATGGCATGGCAACCCACTCCAGTATTCTTGCCTGGAAAATCCCAGAGGAGCCTGGAGGGCTACAGTTCAGAGGGTTGCAAAGAGTCGGACCTGACTGAAGACTTAGCACGCATGCGTGGTACTGAGCAGAAGCCCTGATGCACAACATTTACCAGTAGATGCTGTCTCCTCCTTCACCCTTTCTCACTGGCCCCTTGATGGCCCCATCAAGGATGACTTGCAGCTCCAGCAAGAATTTGCTCTGGACTGAACTCTCTTATCGGAGAAGGCAATGGCACCCCACTCCAGTACTCTTGCCTGGAAAATCCCACGGATGGAGGAGCCTGATAGGCTGCAGTCCATGGGGTTGCACAGAGTTGGACACAACTGAAGGGACTTAGCAGCAGCAGCAGCAGAACTCTCATTCCTATTTCTTCCATTTCTGTTTTTCCCTGGAGCACCAATTTTGAAGTGAACTTGTGGTCTGGAATTAAGCAGATCCTTTCATTTACTTTTTATTCTTTATTTTTTATTGAAGTATAACTGACTTACAATATTAGATTCATTTCAGGTGTACAGCACAGGGATTCAGTATTTTTGTCTGTCGCAAAATGATCACTATATAAAACAGATCCTTTGAGATTCCTTTAGGGTTCAGGCTAGAGGTGGTCCAAGGGATGGAGCTTGTAGGGCACCAGGATGAGTCAACATGACAGTATTTTAACAGGGAAGCCTCATTCTAAGAGATGACCACGTGGACGTAGTATAGCATTTGTGGGACTAAAATCCTTTTCATTTGTAGGGCAACTTGGCTCTCCAGGAGGAGTAAACTCTGTTTCTGGAAAGATGAAAAAACCCAAGGTGTTTGTGACCGAGGGAAAAGATGTTGCTCTTACTGGGGTGTGTGTGTTCTTCATCAGGACCAACCCTGCCAGAGCTATCACCCCTGAGAACATCCATCGGGTAAGAGGCAACAGCTCCTGAATTACTAAAAATCACAAAAATTCTACCCCCAAGATACCTTCCCATGGAGACTACCACTGTATTCATTAAATATTTAAAACTGCTTTCACAGCAATATTTTCAAATCACTTAAAGTAAGCAGTCAAGAGGATGGTTCCTTTAAATCTGTTGAATAAGAGGAATTAATAGTTTATTAATGAAAATTGATATAACATCATATGTATCTGTGTGAATGTAAAACAGTGAGATTTTTTTCTTTCAAAAAGAATTTCCTGGGACTTCCCTGATGGTCCAGTGGCTTAAACACCATACTCCCAGTGCAAGGAGCCCAGGTTCAATCCCTGGTTAGGGAACTAGATCCTGTTTGCCACAGCTAAGAATTTGCAAGCCACAACTGAAAATCCTAAGTGCCACAGCTAAGACCCAGTGTAGCCAAATAAATAAATGAATATTAAAAAAGAATTTCCTTTCTGGCTTACTTCACTCTGCATAATAGGCTCCAGTTTCATCCACCTCATTAGAACTGATTCAAATGGATTCTTTTTAATGGCTGAGTAATACTCCATTGTGTATATGTACCACAGCTTTCTTATCCATTCGTCCGCCCATGGACATCTAGGTTGCTTCCATGTCCTGGCTATATAAACAGTGCTGCGATGAACATTGGGGTACACGTGTCTCTTTCCCTTCTGGTTTCCTCAGTGTGTATGCCCAGCAGTGGGATTGCTGGGTCATAAGGCAGTTCTATTTCCAGTTTTTTAAGGAATCTCCACACTGTTCTCCATAGTGGCTGTACTAGTTTGCATTCCCACCAACAGTGTAAGAGGGTTCCCTTTTCTCCACACCCTCTCCAGCATTTATTGCTTGTAGACTTTTGGATTGCAGCCATTCTGACTGGCGTGAAGTGGTACCTCATAGTGGTTTTGATTTGCATTTCTCTGATAATGAGTGATGTTGAGCATCTTTTCATGTGTTTGTTACAGCTCATTTATTTATTTGGCTGCTCTGGGTCTTAGTTGTGGCATGTGGGATCTAGTTCTCTGATCAGGGATCTAACTTGGGCCCCCTGGGTTGGGAGCGTGGAGTCTTAACCACTGAACTACCAGGGAAGTCCCTGCTTTACTCATTTGGCAGGTCTTCATTTACGAATGACAGTAGCTAGATTGCAGTTGAAGATCCTTTTTACGATAAAGGTTTTTCCCCATTGTTTTGCAGGAGGTGAGCTTCAACATGCTTGACACCGCAGATGGGGGTCTGCTCAACAGCATGAGACGTTTGCTGTCTGACATCTTCATTCCCGCTCTCAGAGCCACGAGCCATGGCTGGAGTGAGCTCGAGGGCCTTCCGGAAGCCTCCAGCCTTCGGCAGGAGTTCCTGGGCTCCCTGGAAGGCTTTGTGAGCATCCTGGCCAGCGCACAGGAGAGTTTGAAGGAGAAGGTAAGAACAACTATGTTATTTCTTCAAAAAGTATCTGATGGTGAACAAATCAACACCTAGGTGTGTAATACTTCTCTTAGAGGGTCTTGATTCCACTACTTTGCAAATCTTGAAAATATATTGTGTGTGCTTTATTGTCCCTTGAAAATGTGGTGGTGACTAGATTTAAATTCCTGTCATTTGGAGCAATGAGTGCTTTGTGGGTTCCTTAGAAATACTGGCCATGGTGGAGAGTTTTACTCTGTCATGTCAGATGCTGGACTGCAAGAAGAGCATGAAGTGCTTCTGGTATTGCTCTGCAACTTAGAAGGAGAAATTTGGAGCCAGAGTGTGGTGTGTGTTTCAGGGGTGGTGGTGATGGGGAGGTTGGGGGGTGATGATGATGGTAGGGATGGGAGGAAATTTTGAAGAGGCAGGAGGAGAGACGAATGGATATATCTGAAGACAGATTGGGTCCTGTGGTCCAGCCAGTGATCTAAAGGGCCATTAAGAAGAAGTTTGGCAGGGACTTTCCTGGTGGTCCAGTGGCTAAGACTCCATGTGCCAAATGCAGGGGGCCTCGGTTCAATCCCTTGTCAGGGAACTGAAGGTGAAAGTGTTAATTGCTCAGTCATGTCTGACTCTTTGCAACCCCATGGACTGTTGCCCACCAGGCTCCTCTGTCCATGGAAATCTCCAGTCAAGAATACTGGAGTGGGTTGCCATTTCCTTCTCCGGGGATCTCCCCGACCCAGGGATCAAACCTGGGTCTCTTGTGTTGGCAGATGGATTCTTTACTGTCTGAGCCATCAGGGAAGCAGAGACTACTTGATTTTTAAAGACATAATAAGAAGGAAGAATACCGGAGTGGGTAGCCATTTCTTTCTCCAGAGGATCTTCCTGACCCAGATGTCGAACCCAGGTCTCCTTCACTGTAGGCAGATCCTTTGCCGTCTGTGCCATCAGTGAAGCCCCGCTGTCAGGGGACTAAGATCCCATAAGCCTATGTGATGCAACTACAGAAGCCTGCCTGTCACAGTGAAGACCCAGCACAACCACACACACACATACACACACAAAGAATAAGTTTGGCATTTGTGGGATTTGGCGTCAGTAAAATTTGTGCCACCTACAGTGAGCCTGTGTTAGTGATTCCTTGGGGTAGAAGGTGGGGTGAATGCAAAACCATGACAGATGACAGCCCAGATAAGGCATGAGTGGGAGACACAGAAATGGATCCTGTGAGACCAATGACAAGATAATGCTCACTGCTCTCCAGGAAATACTGAGACCCTTTGGGACCTATTGGGATGTTGGCAGGGAGGCAGACAGTAGGCTTTCTAAACGATGTGGGATGGGAGAGTTGAGTAAATGATATCCAGACAGGGGGAGTTGGCTCCAGAGAACATTTGAGTTATATTCGTAGTTGACTATGATGCAGGCCACCTAAATGCAAGTTGAACTAAATTAAATAGTTATTCTCCTGAAAAGAGTACTGCTTCCACAGGGCTCCACTTCATATTGTGGTAGAGGTATTAAAAAAGTGGCTGGATCTCACACAAGAGGGAGGCGGTGCCACTTCATGAAAGGCAGAAGCTTCCCCCATAAAACCAAGGCCAGGTCTAGGAGGCAGGTGGAAGATGCAGTGTTGGGGATGGGTGCTGAAATCTGAATTTAGAGTCTCACAGGGCTAGCTGCACCTTTCCCAGGAGGAAAATGTCCTTATTAAATACTGAGGTACTTCTGGATCGCGTGTGCGCGTGCTAAGTTGCTTCAGTCGTGTCCAACTCTTTGTGACCCTCTGGACCATAGCCCACCAGGCTCCTCTGTCCTTGGGATTCTCCAGGGAAGAGTATTGGAATGGGTTGCCTTTGCCTTCTCCAGGCTTTTGGGTTGAAAATGAAAGTTGCTCAGTTGTGTCCAACTCTTTGTGACCCCATGGACTATACAGTCCATGGAATTCTCCAATCCAGAATACTGGAGTGGGTAGCTTTTCCCTTCTCCAGGGGATGTTCCCAACCCAGGGGTTGAACCCAGGTCTCCTGAATTACAGATGGATTCTTTACCAGCTGAGTCACCAGGGAAGCCCAAGAACACTGGAGTGGGTAGCCTATCCCTTCTCTAGCGGATCTTTCCAACCTAGAAATCCAACCGGGATCGCCTGCATTGCAGGTAGATTCTTTCTGTGAGGGAAGTAAAAAATCCTGGGTTTGTTTTTCTTTTTTTGGCTGTGCCCTGCATGTGATAGGTCCCCGACCAGGGGCTGAGCCCAGGTTCCCTGTAGTGGAAGCATGGATTCTTAACCACTGGACCACCAGGGAAGATCCCTTTGGTTTCTCTGTCAAGTCAAAATCCAACACACCTTCTTTCCTACCCCTCTCCACCCCTCCCTCCCCAAATGAATTGGTGTATTTGCCATTGAACTTAGTAACTATAATATTTTTTTTTTTTTTTGGACAGGGACATGAGAGTCTTTCCCTCTGGTTAGTTTCAAAAAAGAATGTGATAGATTAGAGATTACCCTCCCCTCAGTCATTTTTTGAAGGTCCCCATTTTCTTTGGTTTCATGGGTTGATTCTTTAATTTCCAAGTTCCCTATCAATTCCCGAGTTCTGTGATATTGTCTGTCTGTCTGCAGTTCACACTTTTTTTTTTTTGACACAAAATTTTAATTCAGACCAATCAGCTTTACTGGTGTGCTCAATACCTAAGGAGGATTCCTACACTGATTTCATGAGCGTTTCCCAGGGAGCAGGGTAGTTAGAGAGAATCTCCTTAAGATCCTTCTGGATCAACCAGGAGTGTGTGTGTGTGTGTGTGTGTGTGTGTAAAGTAACATCATCTTATTCTTTAACTTTCATTGTAATTAGGTGAACCTTCAAAAGTGTGACATATTTGAACTGAAAACCTTGAAGGAACCCATAGACTTCTTGACTCTAGCTAATAACCCTGAGACTATGGAAAAAATAGAAGGTTGTATGAAAGTATGGATCAAACAAACAGAACAGGTAATTTGCAGAAACCAAACATCAGACCTAGCTCTCTGAACACTGACTAGTTCACATGCCATGTGACTGAATCAGCCAGTGGAAGAAGGTTGTATCACATCCCTGTTCCATCTGCCTAAGTATTTTACTGCAAGTCCCTAAAAAAGATGAAAGGTTCATTGCAATGTTAATGTATCGTCATTAGTTAAGAAGAGATAGTAAGAATTCTAGGAGATGACAGGAAATGACTTTACATACTTGTCTACCTAAAACACTGCAGTTGGCCAGGTTTTTCCTCAAGATGTAGTTACTCTGGAGAGAATGCCTATAGGAGTACAGGAGTTTTCTAATTCAATGTGTCTTCCAAAACAAAGCTTTGGACTTAATTGTTAAAAAAAAATTTCAGAAAAGTGAAAGCTAGGTGTTACATCCAATTATTGATGTTACATCAATAATGGAAATTAACCAACTGAAGGCATGAGGACTTCGCAAGGTTGTATTTCTCTGAGGTTCTAAGTGAATAAACCAAAGAAAGTTTCTGAGATCAGGTCCTCCAAAAGTTCATGAAAGCTCCTCAAACAAGTAGTTTTAACTTAGAATGAGTCAACTAAATTTTTTTGAAATTTTAAAAATGGATACATCTCAGGTTAGTAAAAGGCTGTCATTCAAAGCATGCAAATGAATAAAAATATATCATGACTCAGATAGCAGAATTTACTTCTTTCCCTATATTTTGCTTATGTGTAACTTTTAACTCTCCAGCGACTCGTTGGCTCATGGTTCTCCTGTGCATTCACAGGTCCTTGCTGAAAACAACCAGCTGCGGAAGGAGGCGGATGACCTTGGGCCTCGAGCAGAGTTGGAGTACTGGAAAAAAAGACTGTCTAAATTTAACTACCTTTTGGATCAACTGAAGAGCCCAGATGTGAAGGCTGCATTGGCAGTGCTTGCTGCTGCCAAGTCGAAACTTCTCAAGGTTGCTTTTTGCTTTATGAACTGGGAATGGAAGTTCTTTATGCATATGTCATAGAGTAATTTGGAACAGAAAAATGTTATTCTACATTAATGAAAAAGTAACTTTAAGATTAAATGATACTGCCCTTTTGTAATTTTATAAACTGTAGAAATAGCCTTTGAATGAAAGGTATTTATCGGCTGGTGTACATGTATGAATGGGCTTCCCTGGTGGCTCAGATGGTAAAGATTCCATCTGCAGTGCAGGAGACCCGAGTTTGATCTCTGGGTGGGGAAGATCCCTCTGGAGAAGGGAATGGCTACCCACTCCAGTATTCTTGCCTGAAGAATCCCATGGACAGAGGAGCCTAGCAATCTACTGTCCATGGGGGTTGCAAAGAATTGGACACAACTTAATGATTAACACATATTCACACACACATATGTATCTGTATTACTAGAGGGCATTGCAAGTCATTAATATGTACCATAATAACATGATTATATATTATGAATTCAGACCAATGAGGAGTAGTAATAATGAAGGCTTAAACTTTTCTAATTTTTTTTTAGAACTGGTGTATTTGTTTTATATTCCTGTGTAACAAATTACCCCAAAACTTCACCACCTGAAACAATAAATATCACCACATAGTCTGTGGGTCAGGGGTTTGGGTGTGGCTTATTGTTGTTATGTAGTCACTGAATTGTGTCCAATTCTTGTGTGACCCCATGGACTGTTGCCCTTCAGGCTCCTCTGTCCATGGGATTTCCCAGGCAAGAATACTGGAGCAAGTTGCCATTTCCTTCTCCAGGGAGTCTTCCTGACCTAGGGATTGAACCTGCATCTCCTGCACTGGCAGGCAGTCTTTACCACTGAGCCACCTGGGAAGCCCTCAGTGTAGCTTAGCTGGGATCATCTGACTGGAGATCTCTTAAGGTTGTTGTCAGGATGCTGGCTCATCTGAAGGCCTGACTGGGGGAGGATCTTCCTCCAGGTTGCCCGTGTGGGATTCAGTTCCTTGCTGTCTGTTGGCTGGAGGCCTCCTTCAGTTCTTGGTCATAGAGAATGTCAGAGTGAGGTGCAAAATGGATTCAGCAGGCTGTGGAGGAGAAGGCGTGTAGGTGTAAATATGAAAGTGCTGCCCCCCTCCCCCCCGTGATGCTCTGTCCTAGTTATTGAAGAGATTTCATGAGAGAAGGCTTGGAAGAGATACCTTTAAACACTTAGTCGAACAATTTTAATTGCTCTTCAGCGTGGCAGTGCCCCTCACCCCTCTGGATTGAGTTCTATGTAAGAGGCACGGGAGAGACTGAAAGTTGGACCCCTGGGACTTGGGATGACTTTTATGCAGCTGTTAGTTGGAATTTTTTCTATTAATAATTGCGTTAAAATTTCCTTCCTGTATTGTGCGTAGACATGGCGGGAGATGGATATTCGAATCACTGATGCAGCTAATGAAGCGAAGGACAATGTCAAGTATCTGTATACACTTGAGAAGTGCTGTGACCCCTTGTATAGCAGTGACCCTGTGAGTCGAAATTTCCACCTCCTTAGTCTTCTACTCGTGACCCTTTTACACTAGCTGAAATGAGTGTGGAATTTTGGTTCATGAATATTGCAGTTTGTTGGAAAAGTCTTAGAAAACCTCTTTTTATTCTCAAGAAAATTATATGTGCATGTATATGTATACATGTATACACTGATGTTGAAGCTGAAACTCTAATACTTTGGCCACCTGATGCAAAGAGCTGACTCATTTGAAAAGACCCTGATGCTGGGAAAGATTGAGGGCAGGAGGAGAAGGGGATGACAGAGGATGAGATGGTTGGATGGGATCACCGACTCGATGGACATGGGTTTGGGTGGACTCTGGGAGTTGGTGATGGACAGCGAGGCCTGGTATGCTGTGGTTCATGGGGTCACAAAGAGTCAGACACAACAAGCGACTGAACTGAACTAATACATATATATGCATATACACACATGTCTATTTATACATATATATATTTTCCTATGTTTTCTAAGATATACATTATATTTTAAAAACATTTATTGTATATTCCATTTCCCATAAATATAGCAATTGACATCCTAAACTATACTCAAAACAACTGTGGGAAGAATTATTGGCTGACTTTTAAAAAAAAATCTTTTAACTTTCATTTGTTCCTGGTTTTATTTATTACAAAATTAACTGCTAACACAATCCTTGTCCTTAACAGAATGTTAGTGTTTCTTGCATTGAGACAAAATTTGATTAACTGCATATGACTAAATAATTAAGATGAGATTACTCCTCAATGTGTTATATTTATATAGCATGTTAGATAATATTTTAAAATTTAAATAAAAGTCTTTTACTTAAATTTTATTCTAATGAGGACAGAGTGATTAGTCTGTTAGAATTTTGCTGACTTTGATATGTTGCCCTGAAAAGTTTTGTGCTGTCTTCCAGATATCCATGATTGATGCTATTCCTACTCTTGTAAATGCAATTAAAATGATCTACAGTATCTCTCATTACTATAACACCTCTGAGAAGATCACGTCTCTGTTTGTAAAGGTAAGAGCCTGGTGTAGAGTCCGTGGTCACTTAGATTTCCTTGTCAATGGTTAATGTTGTTTTTTATAATTAGAAATTACCACATTGGCACAATCCAATGTCTCTGTATCCTACAATTTACCAAAAAGACTTAATCTCTTGATAGAAATAGAATTAAGCATACGTGGGAAGCTGATTTTAGCAAATCATAAAGCATTATTTCCCAAAGTAATAATTATAAAAAATATTATATTGTTTATGTAATAAAAATGGAAAAAGATTCTTTTTAGAATTTCTTTCCCTATGATATTTAGCACATGATTTCTTCCTATTGGGTGAATTTTAATTAAGAAAAGCTATGTTTAGCTGGCCATCTTCAGTTTCATATTTTATGTGCTGCTGTTCCAAATTTATTTCATGCCAAGTTGTTTACTTGGTGTTATTAGAACAGTAATCATGGTAATAAAAGCCACTGCAATGTTCCAGTAATCCATAAAGCAATTATAATGATTCTGCCAGAAAACATAATGATGTTTAAACCTTATGTCCTAACTCATAAGTGTTTATGGTGAACATTGTTGCTTTTCCCATTTCCTCTCTAAGAAGGAAATGACTTTTTCATTACCAAGGTGAAAATTTTAAATGTTGTATTAAAATAGAGGCATTTCCCACTCCTCAGGACTGTGTTCAGTTCAGTTCAGTCATGTCCAATTCATTGCGGCCCCATGGACTGCAGCACACCAGGCTTCGCTGTCCATCACCAGCTCCTGGAGTTTACTCAAACTCATGTCTATTGAGTCGGTGATGCAATCCAACCATCTCATCTGCTCTCGTATTTGGGTAGACAGGAGGGGAACCCACAAAATCCTTTTCCATACTCCTCACACTTTAATGTTATGTTGAAGTCAGGAGGGGCATTTCCCGAGTACAAGACCCAAAAGTCAATCTGTGTTACGATGCATGTCCAGGTTTCATGCACTTTATTTGCAAGGCTTGTTTTAGAACCTAACTGTGAAACCTAATTTGAACCTAATTCTCTCATTTTTTTTTTAAATTCTCTCATTTTCGAAAACCTTTCGTTATGAAAAATTTGCAGCAGGCACAAAAGGAAATATAATTGTATACTGGATCCCCTTGTACGTATCACCCAGATTATCCACTGTCAACACATGGCCAGTTTTGTTCCACCTAACCTTTGCACTGCAATCCGAGGCATACATACAGTACAGTCATCCCATTTTCCTTTTAATTTATTAAAATTAAATTAAAATTTTAAAATTTTAAAATTAATAAAATTTTAATTAATTAAAAAATCCCCAGTAGAATTCTGAAGTTTTTTTTTTTTTTAAGTTTAAAGGGATAAAGTGTTGGCTTTACATACATTATATTTACTCTTTTTTCTATTGTCTTCTGCTTTTGACTTTTCTGCTACAGATCATGGTGTCATGAAATGATCAGGGTGGACAGTTCTTTTCATGGCACTTGGAAACTGTGAGTTAGATTTTTAGAGAAGGCTGCTGAAGAAGGAGACTTAGGAAAGCTCTTGATAGCTTTTAGGTAGGGAAGTGGTTGGCTAAGACATTCATCCTGCATTAACGTGAGGGTCTGAATTGTTGATTTTCTGTAGTGCCTCCAACTCTGTGATTTTACGAATCATTTTGATAATAGGAGCTTCCCTCATGGCTCAGATGGTAAAAGAATCTGCTTGCAATGCAGAAGACTCAGGTTTGATCCCTGGATGGGAAGATCCTCTGGAGAAGGAAATGGCAACCCACTCCAGTACTCTGGCCTGGAAAATTCCGTGGATGGAGGAGCCTGGTGGGCTACAGTCCACAGGGTCGCAAAGAGTCAGACACGACTGAGTGACTTCACTTTCACTTTCTTTCACTTTTGATAATAGCTGTGTAGAATTTAAAAAGGTTGACTAGAAGCAGAGAGTAGAATGGGTGGTTGCCAGGGGCTGGAAGAGTGTGGAAAATGGGATGATGTTGGTCAAAGGCTGCAAGCTTAGAGTTGTAAGATGACTGAGTTCTGGGGTCTAATGTACAGCTTGAAAGTGAAAGTGAAAGTCACTCAGTTGAGTCTGACTGTTTGTGAACCCATGGACTATACAGTCCACGGAATTCT
>NW_011495002.1:382769-398158 GCF_000754665.1 Bison bison bison | reverse complement strand
CAGAATCCTCAACTGGGCAGCGGTTTCCTTCTCCAGGGGATCTTCCCAACCCAGGGATTGAACCCAGGTCTCCCATATTGTGGGCAGATTCTTTACCAGCTAAGCCACAAGGGAAGCCCAAGAATACTGGAATGGGTAGCCTATGCCTTCTCCAGGGGATCTTCCTGGCCCAGGAATCGAACCGGGGTCTCCTGTATTGCAGGTGGATTCTCTACCAACTGAGCTATCAGGGAAGCCCCAATATACAGCTTGGTGACTATGTTTAGTATTGTGTTGTATAGTTGAAAATTGCTAAAGAGCAGATGTTAAGTTTTCTCAACACACACGCACACAAATAGTAATTATGTGAGGTGTTGGATGTGTTAATACTTGATTGTGCTAATCATTCTGTTATGAATATGTATACCAAGCATCACTTGTACACCTTAAGCATAATACAATTTTTGTTTGTCAATTATACCTCAGTAAAGCTAGGAAAAAAGAGAGTTAGTGCTTGATCACACTTGTGAAGGAAAAACATAAACCCAAAGATTTATTCACAGATGTCATACTCAGAGAGGTTAGAAAAGCTGAGGACACTCTAGCCCAGTTTATGCTTGATGGCTGCTTACTGTACTTGACATCATTTCATTGAAAAATTCCAGGTGACCAATCAGATGATATCTGCATGTAAAGCCTATATTACCAACAACGGAACTGCCTCGATCTGGAGCCAGCCACAGGATGTTGTTGTGGAAAAAATACTATCTGCAATTAAACTTAAGCAGGTAACAGTCAACTTAATAATGTATTTAGAATTTAAAAATTATTTTTACATTGTTTTTGCCAATATATCTTAAAAAAAGTATTTATTTCTTTATCTGGCTGTGTCAGGTCTTAGTTGTAGCGTGCGGTATCTTCAGTACATTATGTGGGATCTTGCCTTGCTGTACACAGACTCTCTAGTTGCGACGTGCAGGCTTAGTTGCTCCAAGACATATGAGATCCTAGTTCCCCTACCAGGGATTGAACCTGTGTCCTGCATTGCCGGACAGATTCTTAACCACTGGACCACTGTGAAAGCCCTGCCAGTTAAATAATTTATCAGTTATCATATCGTGTGGTTGCATATGAAGTCACTTCAGTTGTGTCCAACTTTGTGTCCCTATGGACTGTAGCCCACCAGGTTCCTGTGTCCATGGATTCTCCAGGCAAAAATACTGGAGTGGGTTGCCACGCCCTCCTCCAGGGGGTCTTCTTGACCCAGGGGTCGAGCACAAGTCTTTTATGTCTCTTGCGTTGGCAGCAGGTTCTTTACTACTAGTGCCACCTGGGAAGCCCAGTTAAAAAGAATGGTAATCTTTCACTGTTAAGAAAAGTTGAATGTTAGTAAATCAGCCCCCCAAATTTATTCACTTACTTTACCCTTTAGGGGACCTTCTATGTCCCAACACCACACAAGTACTAGATATACAAAGATGAAGTCGTTTTCCTTAAGCTTCTTATAGACAAACAGGGAGCTAGATGAAGAGCTAGGCTTCTCCTGACACAGTGAGATGCAGGTGGAAAGGCTGCATCTTTGAGTTGTATTATGAACAGTTAGGAGTTTGGACTCCCCTGGTGGTCCAGTGGTTAAGACTCCAAGCTTGCAGTGCAGGGGGCACAGGTTCAATCCCTGGTCGGAGAAGTTCTGCATGCCTCATGGTAAAAAAAAAAAAAAAAAAAAAAAGGAGTTTTCTAGGTTAGGGGTCAGGAAAAGATGACATCCCAGGTTGATGAGTGAGTTGCTCCAGAGGTATGAAACGGAAAGACTTTGTAATTCTACCCTAAATTTGCTATCACCTTCACTTAAGAGAATAAGGCTGATGTCTTTGTTGTGTTCCCTTTCTTGTATTTTGGTTTTTAATTTTAAGGAATACCAGCACTGCTTTCACAAGACAAAACAAAAGCTTAAACAAAATCCAAGTGAAAAACAATTTGAATTCAGTGAGATGTATATTTTTGGAAAATTTGAAACTTTCCACAGACGTCTTGCTAAGATAATGGATATTTTTACAACCTTCAAGACATACTCAGTACTGCAAGATTCTAAAATTGAAGGACTGGAAAACATGATCACTAAATACCAGGTACTGTACTTCAAAACACAATTTGCTACCTTTATCCAGGAATAAAATTTTAATGTTTTTATGCAAATGACTATTTAGAATGCTTCAAATTATCAGTCTCTAATGCAAAAGATAAGCTTATGGCCCTTAAACAATAAAGCAGTTAAATTTATTTGAGAATTGTGCAATGATGCTAATATATTCTTTCCAGGTATGTGATTATAAGAATGACTTTCCAATAGTCTAAAATTAATCATCATTAGTAAAAGCGTTTTCATTAGTAGCACAAGAAAAATGTTTAAATATAACTTATTATTTCATTTATTCATATAAGAAATATTTAATCAAGCATATACTGTGTTAGGCTCTAGTTGACACTGAATTCTGAGTGATATCTGATTATATTTGCAGTTAAGCATTTTATATGGATTCATGTTAAAAACTAATGAATATAGTCAGGTTTTTTCTTGTTTGAGGACAGTGACACTAAACCTTAATTTTTCTTTTTGTCCTTGAATTTGAAAAGGATCATATAATTTACTGTCATTCATTGATTTTTCTCCTCTAACAGTTTAGGTCAATATAAGGAATTTTTTCGTTTCCTGAGTATATCAGATTCAGGGAGACAAAGAAAAACCTTTTCTTCCTACCAGGAAATATTTTAGCTGAGCTGTATGTAATCTGCAAGGTGGATAATCTATTCTTTGAAACTGACAGTTGTGCAGGACAGAGATGGACTATATCCATTTGTATTTCAGTTTGGAATCTAATTAGTTTTCATTCTTAATGAAAAAATAAACTTGGGAGCATATTTCAAGTTTATTTTTGAAGGAGAAATTGAACTGTACAGCCAAATGCAGATAAAGGCTATTCTAATCTGATAAAATACTGGGAAGAAAAATTGCTTTCAAAATCTCAAGTGGATGTATGTAGTGAGATAAAATGTAGATGGTTTGTGAAAGTGTAAGGTGAGATTTTTGTATGTTACAACCAATGGAAGAAGCTCAAAATGGTGGCCATGGAAATGACACTGAGGCTCCTTGTATGGCTTCAGGGTCCTGTGCACCCCTCTGGCTGCCTCCCCTGCTCCTAGTCTCCTCATTCCGTGTTCTCTGGACACAGGAAAGGCCACCGCAGTCCACCTTTGGCCTTGCAGAGCCTTTCTTCTGGAAAGTTCTGCCTCCGAATCATCAGATGATTCTTTCCTCCTTGTCCTCCAGATCTTGATTAAATACCCTCTCAGTTAAGTTTTCCTCGATCTCTGTTTTATGTCACTTTATGTCATGTTACTTATCACTCTCTGAAACTATCCTGTTCATTTTTTGTGATAAACCTAGATCTCCCTTTCCCCCACGGAAGATATAAAAGCTCCTGAGTGTGGGGATATTTCTTTGTTCTACTCATTCCTGTATCTGCAGAGTTTACTGGCATATAATGGATGTGCAATAAATATCTGACAAGTAAATGATTTAGTAGGTTGAGTTTGATTAATTGGTTTAAAGGTCATGGTTGCACAGCTTATTTACTCAATATTTTTAAGTGGACCATTAAATCCAGTTATAGAGTAGAATTTTCTAAGGGCCCCAAATCCTTTAAAATACCATCTTAAAATGTAGGAATATAGCTTTTCCATGTTTCTTTTATACACTTTCTGTAACATGATGGGTATCATTATATATATATAGTCGTATTATATATAATTGTGTGTATATGTATAAAATTGAAAGCTGTGCTTAGTCATGTCCAACTCTTTGTGATCCTATGGACTGTAGCCCACCAGGCTCCTCTGTCCAAGGAATTCTCCAGGCAAGAATACTGGAGTGGGTTGCTATTTCCATGTATATATATATATACACATATATATATATATACACACACACACACGCACATGCAATTGTACACATATATTTTATATACACAATTATATATGTATATATACACATGCAATCATATACATATATTGGAGAAGGAAATGGCAACCCACTCCAGTATTCTTACCTGGAGAATCCCATAGGCAGAGGAGCCTGGTAGGCTACAGGCCATGGGGTCACAAGAATCAGACATGACTTAGTGACTAAACCACCATCACCAACCTGCAGCCTGTATTTTTGGGGCCTTCCTGGTGTCTCAGTTGGTTGGGACTATCCCCTGGAGGAGGGCATGGCAGAATCCCCATGGACAGAGGAGCCTGGCGGGCTGCAGTCCATGGGGTCACAGAGAGTCAGACATGACTGAATGACTAAGTACTGCACACAGCACTACTGTGTGAATATATATGTACATACAGTTGTGTGTATATACAACTGTATACACAATTGTAAACTTGATTATACAATTATGAACTATATACACAGTAGTAAACTTGGTTCAAGAATTTATGCAACTTAGGCACTTTTGTCTATTGAGAGATTTGAGTTGATGTTTAAATGGAAATGGCTTTGAAGAAGCATTTGTGGAAGCTGGTCCAATGTTCTTCATAAAAATTATACGCCTCTGTCAACAGTGTGGGCACCCAAGTTTGAGAATGGCTTAGTACCTGGTTAAGAATGATCACAGAGCATTAGAGCTCATTATTCAGAGCAAACAAAACTTCAGATAATAGTATTTTCTAGAAGATGAGTTTCCTAATCTGTACTCTTATAGTAACAGATTGCAGCTTTGCAGGGCAGGAGGAAGCAATTAATTCTAGACATTCTTTAAATGGTAGACTGTGGTCTGATATTTTATTTAGGACATTTGAAGCTTGGAAGGTAGCTCTTGACCTGTAGCTACTATAATATAATTGCACTCTTCCTAAGTTGTTTGCATTCTGTTAAAGTCTATTTTCTGAGAAGACAAACTTTTTAATGAAAAATATTTTAGCAAATTCTACTTTAGGCTTCTTTTTTATTATTTCAGATGTAATTTGTAAGAAATTTTTAGATAGAACATCCACTTTTCAGATGTGGTTTTTATTTATTTTATTTTTTTAAAATTTTATTTAATTTTTAAACTTTACGTAATTGTATTAGTTCTTTTCTTCAGGAATACATAAAGTCTCATGAAAATGCTTCCAAGTGGTTTCTCTGAATGCACCAGGCAACATTATACTGCCTATAATATGCATGATGCAATGAGAATGATTAAAGAAGTAAGGCTTCTCTGAAGTTGATTTTTGGGGAATGATTGCACAGGCTGTATATTTAAAGGTCATATTTAGGTAAATAATGCAAGAACATTGAAATATTGTCTTATTTGTTTCCTTCTATTTCAGGGTATTGTTGCTACCATAAAGAAAAAGGAGTATAATTTCTTAGACCAGCGGAAAATGGAATTTGAGCAGGATTATGAAGAGTTTTGCAAGCAGATTAATGACCTTCATGTAGGTTGTATAATAACATTCCTGTTGACAGTCTGGTGTTTACTTTTTCCATTCTGTGTCATGCTGCTAATCATTACCCATTCAGAAGGAAGAGGCATCTTCATCACGGAGGTGACCGATAGCGGGCTTGGCCTGCATTTTATGATTTCAGATGAATAATTGAAGGTTCTTTCTCCTGGATTAAAGGTTCATAAATACAGCTTTGGATAACGAGCTGTAATCACAGATTTCTGCATGTGTTTCATTTTAGATCTTAGAAAATTAACTGTTATCCTCTGTTGAAACATAGTGTTATTAGAATATAGAAATTAGTTTCCGTTTGTTTGTTACTTTATAGCAGTGATTATGACCAATGATAGCTTGAGCAAATGGTCATCGATGTTCGGCGGATCCCAAAGGCAGGAGACTAGCTGGCCTTGAAACGGTGGTACCAGGGCTGACTCAGCACCTTGACCCGACTTGGTCTTAAAGCCCTGTTCTCTTCATTCTCCTTCCCTTCCTCCTGCTTTCCCCACTCTCTCTGCTCACTGCAGGTCAGCGCACAGGAGCAGGTTACGGCCATCAGAAGCTTCTGAGGACATGCCATGGACCCACTCTTAGCTCCCAATGTCTAAGGACGGGTTGGGTTGGTCAGGGTTCCAGTGTTGTGCCTCATTACTGTGGGGTCATATGGTAAATGCAGAGGGCGTGGGACCCCCTGGCATGGCTGGGTGTATTTATTACCAGATGAGAAGAGCCAGGGAGGGTAAGTTTGGGAGACACACTAATGGATGTCCACCTTAATCAACGTGCAGACTTCTTCCCATGTTTTCTGACGATAAAATGAAAATGGCTGTTCTGTTCCTTCTTTTCCAGAAATTTTGGCTTGAAATACGCTTGTACACTTCAAGGGAGAAAGAGCTCTGAGTCATTTTTGGAAGGATGGGTTCAGTGTAGAAGGCATTATAATAAAACTTGCTAGTTCTGTATGTCAGGTCTGTTCTAGGCACTTTATAGGTGTTAATTCATTTAATACTCACAATAATCTGATAAAGTGTGTATTCTTATTACACTGTTTCTGGAAAGGAGGAAACTGAGGCATGGTGAAGTTAAGTGACTTTCCCACAGTCACAGAGGTGTTGACTGGTAGGCAGTCTGGCTCTAGGATTCAGGTTTTTTTTTTTTTTTTACTGGTTTACAATTTTTTAAAATTAATTTATATATTTTAATTGGAGGCCAGTTACTTTACAATATTGTGGCGGTTTTTGCCATATATCAACATGAATCAGCCATGGGTGTACATGTGTCCCACCATCTTGATTCAGGTTTTTAACCACTATTTTACAAGACAAATTTCAGGTGATGGAAAGATAGAGCGCTTGTAATAATATAAGCAATGAGCTCTTTGGGGGCTGACTCAGACATGAGATCTGTGGATCTTGATCTCTCATGGGAAATGGATGAGCAACGGCAGATCCTGAGTGTGTGCGTCATGGTCAGTGTTGATTCGTCGTCTTTGTGTGTGTGTCCTAGCAGTTTCTGATCGCACAGCACTGGAGGAGTTTGTATGCTGGATGCAGGTAGATGGTGAACACCTTGAGGGCAGGAACTGTGTTCATTCCTATCTATGTCTCCAGGCCCTAGCGGATGGGACTTTATATAACTGGAGACCAAAGGATGTTTGCTGGATTACTGTATGATTTGTGGTAAGAACTAGGCCCTGGTGGCTCAGTGGAAAAACGCCCGCCTGCAATGCAAGAGCTGCAGCTTTGATCTCTGGGTCAGGAAGATCCCCTGAAGAAGGGAATGGCTGCCCACTCCTGTATTCTTGCCTGGAGAATCCCCATGGACAAAGGAGCCTGGAGGGCTACAGTCCAAGGGGTGACAAAGAGTCAGACACAACTTTGCTGCTAAGCCACCACTACCACCATCAGACTCTGTTAAGTGAAGTAGGACAGGCAGAGAAACACAACTGTGTGATATCACTTATATATGGAATCTAAAAAACACAGTAAACTAGTGGATATAAGAAAAGAGAAGCAGATTCATAGATATAGAGAACAATTTCCCTACTTACTAGCAGTGGGGCGAGGGAAGGGGAGGCAAGGTAGAGGTAGGGGACTAAGAGGTAGAAGCTATTAGGTATAGAATAAACTACAAGGATATATTGTACAACATGGGGAATATAGCCAGTATTTTTCAATAACTATAAATGAGTATAACCTTTAAAAAAATGGAGTATAACCTGATGTTGAAGCCGAAACTCCAACACTTTGGCCACCTGATGCGAAGAGCTGACTCATTTGAAAAGACCCTGATGCTGGGAAAGATTGAAGGCAGGAGAAGAAGGGGACGACAGAGGATGAGATGGTTGGATGGCATCACCGACTCAATGGACATGAGTTTGAGTAAACTATAGGAGTTGGTGATGGACAGGGAGGCCTGGAGTGCTGCAGTCCATGGGGTTGCAGAGAGTCGGGCACGACTGAGTGACTGAACTGAACTGAACCTTTAAGAAAATCACATCCAATTCCCACATATATTAGGACATCAGATTTGGAAAAAAATCACAGCTTTTACTTTAAATGGCACATAAACTAAATGACACAATGAAATGTTTGTTTTAAGAAAAAATGGAAAAGAAAGATAATTATGGATATGATAGCAAAGCATAAGAACTAGATTTATTGTAATTAAACATGCATTGTCATTAAATTAATTATGTAAATAAATTAATGTAATGTAATTAAATATCAATAACCTCAGATATGCAGATGATACCACCCTCATGGCAGAAAGTGAAGAACTAAAGAGCCTCTTGATGAAGGTGAAAGAGGAGAGTGAAAAAGTTTGCTTAAAGCTCAACATTCAGAAAACTAAGATCATGGCATCTGGTCCCATCACTTCATGGCAAATAGATGGGGAAACAGTGAAAACAGTGGCTGACTTTATTTTTCTGGGCTCCAAAATCACTGCCATCAGATGGTGATTGCAGCCATGAAATTAAAAGACGCTTACTCCTTGGAAGAAAAGTTATGACCAACCTAGACAGCATATTCAAAAGCAGAGACATTACTTTGCCAACAAAGGTCCATGTAGTCAAGGCTATGGTTTTTCCAGTGGTCATGTATGGATGTGAGAGTTGGACTATAAAGAAAGCTGAGTGCCTAAGAACTGATGCTTTTGAACCATGGTGTTGGAGAAGACTCTTGAGAGTCCCTTGGACTGCAAGGAGATCCAACCAGTCCATCCTAAAGGAAATCAGTCCTGAATATTCATTGGAAGGACTGATTCTGAAGCTGAAACTCCAAAACTTTGGCCACCTGATGCAAAGAGCTGACTCATTTGAAAAGACCCTGATGCTGGGAAAGATTGAGGGTAGGAGGAGAAGGGGACGACAGAGGATGAGATGGTTGGATGGCATCACCGACTCAATGGACATGGGTTTGGGTGAACTCCGGGAGTTGGTGATAGAAGGGAGGCCTGGCGTTCTGCAGTTCATGGGGTCTCAAAGAGTCAGCACACGACTGAGTGACTGAACTGAACTGAACTGAACTGAAACATGCATTGACTGTACATTAAATGCATATTAGGCTTCTATGCTGTAGGTTATGGGTACAGAAGTAGATAGAGTTGATTGGCCCTTAAAGATCACATCTGACATGTAACATGATTGAAATATAAGTACATATATGTTAGAACAAAGTAATGAATATATCTTAAAAATGGCAAATAGTGGCTAAAATGACTAATTATAAAAGTATAATATTCTGATATTGTACCAGCAAGTGAGGCTTCAAAGATAAGTTGACATGTTCCAAACAAGTCCTAGAGAACTTATTTTTTAATATAAATTTATTTATTTTAATTGGAGGCTAATTACTTTACAATATTGTATTGGTTTTGCCATACACTGACATGAATCAACCATGGGTGTAGATGTGTTCCCCATCCTGAACCCCCCTCCCACCGCCTTCCCCGTCCCATCCTTCTGGGTCATCCCAGTGCACCAGCCCTGAGCAACCTGTCTCATGCATTGAAACTGGACTGGCGATTTGTTTCACATATGATAATATACACTTATAAGGAGGACAGGTGGATTCTTTACCATCTGAGGCACCAGGGAAGCCCCGTAAAGATTTACTGTGTCCTAAATTAGAGAGACGGAGAAGGCAATGGCACCCCGCTCCAGTACTCTTACCTGGAAAATCCCATGGACGGAGGGCCTGGTGGGCTGCAGTCCATGGGGTCGCTAGAGTTGGACACGACTGAGCGACTTCCCTTTCACTTTTCACTTTCATGCATTGGAGAAGGAAATGGCAACCCACTCCAGTGTTCTTGCCTGGAGAATCCCAGGGACGGGGGAGCCTGGTGGGCTGCCGTCTATGGGGTCACACAGAGTCGGACACGACTGAAGCAACTTAGCAGTAGCAGTAGCAAGTTAGAGAGATGGTCAGAGGAACCTACTGGGCTACAGTCACAGCATCACAAAGTGTCGGACATGACTTAGCTACTGAGCACAATAACTAGAGATACTAAGCATCTTTTCATGTGCTTGTTGGCTATTTGTGTATCTTTGTATAAATTAAAGGGAGGGAGTGGAAGCGTTGTGACTGCTCTAGTTCTGCACAGTTTATACTTGGATACTTTTATATAGTGATAACCTCTGAGGGTTTATTTAGGTAGGCTAACTGTACAATTCTTCAGTTCAGGAAGATTTCCTGGTCCTAAGACGTGATGTTTGCCGTAGAAATACATGGCCCAGTATCCCTGGGTCCTGCGCCAACCCCCTGACTGCTCTGGCTCTCAAGTCCCTCTTTGTCTGGCTTCTGGACATTTATCTTCCTTTAAGCTTAGATGAGCATTACATCTGCTGCTGTATTTTGTCCTATAGGGTGCGTGTTTGTAGAGAATGGGGAACTCTTTTATCTTGTTGCTAAATAGGATTTCTTTGCAATGTTAACCCATTGTTCATTGTCAGACTTCATTCTGTTTCAGAAAGAGTTGCAGAAGTTCATGGATGCTACATTTGAAAAGATTCAAAACACAAATCAAGCTCTAAGTATGTTAAAGAGATTTGAAAGGTAAAAATTTGAAAGACTTCTAAGTTCTGTTTTCCAAACTGGGATAATATGAACATAGTTTAGCCTACATTATTATTGTTATTATTATTTCATACTCTAATGGGAAGAAAATCCTCTCTTGACAATCTGAATAACAAGACCACAGATTTAAGTTCTTCAGAGGATTACGGGTTTATTTCCTCTCAGCTTTGAAGTACCTTGTGACTGCCTATCACAATAGCAGTTAATGTTTAAGTAATTTGAAGAAACTCTTACCAATAGTTTTGACTAGGTTTTAAGGATTGATACTATTTAAAAAATAACTGAAACACTTCAGGGAATTCCTTGGCGGTTCAGTGGTTAGAACTCTGCATTCTCACTGCCAAGGGCCAGGTTCACTTTCTGGCTAGGGAACTAAGATCCCACAAGGCATAAAAAACAAAACAAAACAAAACAAAAAAACTCACAGCCACTCTATTGCCATATGATTGATGGGCTGATTCCATTTTTTTTTTTTTTTATAATTTTGTTTTAAGATCTTTATTGAATTTGGACTTCCCTTATGGCTCAGATGGTAAACAATCTGCCTGTAATGGGGGAAAGCGGAGTTCACTCCCTGGGTCGGGAAGATGCTCTGGAGAAGGAAATGGCAACCCACTCCAGTATTCTTGCCTGGAGAATCCCATGGACAGAGGAGCCTGGTGGGCCACAGTCCGTGGGATCACAAAGAGTTGAACATGACTGAACAACTAACAAACCTTAAATTTGTTGCAATGTTGCTTCAGTTTTATGTTTTGGTTTTGGGCCAGGAGGCCTGTGAGATCTTAGCTCCCCAAGCAGGGATTGAACTGACACCCCCTGTGTTGGAAAGGGAAGTTTTAACCATTGGACTGCCCATTTTGCTTTTTTACCATGCCAAGTAAATACTTCATTCTCTTCCGTCAGCATATATATATATATATATATATAGGCTGTTCAAGGTAGTTCTTTTATGTATTGATAGGACAAAAAATTAGTAAAAATATAAAAATGTAATTTTCAAGTTTCACTTACAGGACATATATAGGTTCCATACAACAATATTTATGAAGAATAACTATGGAATAGACCATAAAAAATGAATTAAAAATTTCAAATACCCATTATCATATGGACCAAGTTTTTTAACCACAATGCAATTAAATTAGATCTCAAAAACGTGTTCTTAGAACTTTTAGGTCTCCTCTTTTGAATAAAAAAACTCCTAGAAATTTAAATATATTTAGATCTAAACAATAATGAAAAGACAAGATACCAAGTCTCCTGGCATGCAGTTAAAAAGATAATAAATATGTCAGCATATGTTTTAAAATTAGTCTTAATAGACAGAAGTTCTCAATATCATCCCATTAATTCAAGCCTTTCACTTAAAAAAAAATAACAGATTGAACATACCTAATCTTGGTATTGATGACAAGTACCAGCGTACCCTTGAAAACTACGGGGCTGACATTGATATGATCTCGAAGCTGTATACAAAGCAGAAAAACGACCCACCTTTGGCTCGAGACCAGCCTCCCATTGCTGGGAAGATTCTGTGGGCCCGGCAGCTCTTCCACAGGATTCAGCAACCAATGCAGCTTTTTCAGAAGCACCCGTCCGTGCTCCGGACTGCGGAAGCGAAGCCAGTGATTCGCAGTTACAACAGGGTGGCCAAGGTCCTCCTGGAGTTTGAGGTTCTCTACCACAGGGCGTGGCTTCAACAAGTGAGTCTGACTTAACGCTACGATGATGCTGCCACTGTCAGATCCATGGGGAATCCTCTACTACCTTGGGCAGTTTTACTCCTGTGGAAAGTTGACTTTGTGTCTATTTTATAAGACAGGGTTGGTTGACTGCAAGTAATCAGTCAAAGAGTATAATATGTTCATGAAGGATAATAGTTTTTAATTTTGGAAAAAAATCATAACGCCAGGTAACAGAAACTTATTTTTATTTAATTTATAAACTCCTAAGGAAGAAGATCTTGTTTATTGCTTTCTTTACCTGGTTGATTGGTATTTCTTTTTTTGTTTTTCCACTAAGCTCCTTTTTTCTCCATTAAGTGTCCATAAACACCAGCATGCATGTTAAGCAAAGTTTTAATTTTTATTTGGTCATACTGGGTTAATCCAATTATATTTCATACCCTACCAACACTTGTATTTCTTGGTAGATTGGCAGGAAGTATTTTGGAGGATAAAATTCAGCCTAACAAGGCCTCTAAAATGGTATCTCACTTTCCTAGTTCAACTTTTGATGTCTGAATCAATAATAGATGTCTCTGTAGTGTTTTTCATTGCTTTTCTAGATAAATGAAAACTGAGTTAAGTAGGTTTCTTGAAACTTTTATTAGGAAAAATAACTGAGTTGGCATGAAGGTGTCAGGGAGCAAAGTGACTTTTGAGAAGTCATCTCTACTGCAGTATCCACTTACCAAATACAACAGATTCATGACCAACGCATTTTGTTGAACTAACTGTACATTACCACCAAGAGTTTTAAGGCTTTCTTTTCCCACCTAAAAGTGAAGTTAGGAAAAGAGTAAGAGACCCCATTGTCCTTAGTTTGCGAAGCTCAAACCCATGAAAGGACACACAATGATCTTTATTCCCAGAAAAGGGTGAGTTTGATACCCCGTTATATGCACTGAACTCTCTAATAATAGTAATGTTGCTCTTTCCTCACAGACTGAAGAAATTCACGTAGGACTTGAGGCTTCTTTATTGGTGAAGGCTCCTGGCACAGGGGAACTGTTCGTAAACTTTGATCCTCAGATACTAACCTTATTTAGAGAAACCGAGTGCATGTCACAGATGGGTCTACAAGTTTCACCCTTTGCAGCTGCTCTTTTCCAGAAACGAGACACATACAAGAAGAACTTCAGTAACATGAAGGTATGGAACTTTAATTTTTTTCCCATCTTGGGTTCATTACAAAATGCATTTTTCTTTTTTACAAAATTCATTTAGTGCAACCCCAGTGTGCATTAAGAAAAAATAAATCTAGTGGTATGTCACTGTTGAGGAACAGAAAGCCCCAGGATGACTGTAGTGGAGTGACTGAGGCCAGAAAGTAGAGTTGGCAAAGGCCAGGTCCTTACAGAGCTTGTAAACTAAGGGTACATGTTTGGGTGCACCAGGAAGCCATTAGAGGAGTCTGAGGAGGAGAAAAAGGTGTGGTGTCCTTTACCATAAAAACATTCTTGCTGCTAGGTGATTTTTAAGGGACAGGAGGGTCCCTGTGGGGGCTTCCTAGGTGGCTCAGGGGTAAAGAATTTGCCTGCCAAGGCAGGAGACTTCCTTGGGTTGGGAAGATCCCCTGGAGGAGGGAATGGCAACTCACCCCAGTATTCTTGCCTAGGAAATCCCGTGGACAGAGGAGCCTGGGAGGCTATTGTCCACGGGACCAAAAAAGAGTCAGACACGACTTAGTGACTAAACAACAACAAAGGGTCAGTATGAAGCCAGTTTGCAGGCTGCTGTGCCGATTTAGGATGGAGAAGATGGTGGCTGAACCTAGATGCAGTTGCATAGTAGATCAGTGGATTAGCAAATGGTGTCAACAGGCAGGTTATGAGAGAACTCAAGGGTGGTACCTTTGTTTTTAGTGTGAGCAACTCGATGGGTTTACTCAAAGTGGGGCTAACATACACTATTGTTATTGTTCAGTCGCTAAGCTGTGTCCGACACCTTGACTGTGTTGCTCGTGTTCTGCCCACATGTTCAATAACCTGCTGTGGCTCTGAATGGAAATTCCACCCATGGAGTTGGTAAAGACTGGAACTAGTTTGTTTTGGGGGGCCGAAGGGAATCAATAACTCCCATCTCAAGTATAAGATGATTTTTTAGAGATTGAAGTAGAGGTGTTGTCCGTGCAGATTATGTATTTCTGGAGTTGAGTGGAGAAGTCAAAGTTGAAGACATAGTTTTGAGGGTTATCAGAGTATATATGTGAAGTGAAGTCACACGTGAAGTGAAGTTGCTTAGTCGTGTCCAACTCTTTACGACCTCATGGACTGTAGCCACCAGGTTCCTCTGTCCATGGGATTTTCCAGGCAAGAGTACTGGACTGGGTTGCCATTTCCTTCTCCAGGGGATCTTTCCGACCCAGGGATTGAACCCAGGTCTTCCACATTGGAGGTAGATGGCTTTACCATCTGAGCCACCAGGGAAGTTCAGAATATATATGTGTGTTTTTAGGCATGTCTGACTCTGCAGCCCATTGAGTGTAGCATCCAAGGCTCCCCTGTCCATGGAATTTTCCAGGCAGGAATACTGGAGCGGGCTGCCATTTCCTACTCCAGGGGATCTTCCTGACTCAGAGATCAAACCCATGTCTCTGGTGTCTCCTACGTTGGCAGGCAGATTCTTTACCACTGTACGATCTGGGAAGCCCTATCAGAATAGAGTTGCTATTTAAAGTCATTGTCCTGCATGAGATTTCCAAGGAGGAGAATATAAAGAAGAGTAAAGGGTCTTCATCACTTCATGGGAAATAGATGGGGAAACAGTGGAAACAGTGTCAGACTTTATTTTTCTGGGCTCCAAAATCACTACAGATGATGAGTGCAGCCATGAAATTACAAGACGCTTACTCCTTGGAAGGAAAGTTATGACCAACCTAGATAGCATATTCAAAAGTAGAGACATTACTTTGCCAACAAAGGTCCGTCTAGTCCAGGCTATGGTTTTTCCTGTGGTCATGTATGGCTGTGAGAGTTGGACTGTGAAGAAGGCTGAGCGCCGAAGAATTGATGCTTTTGAACTGTGGTGTTGGAGAAGACTCTTGAGAGTCCCTTGGACTGCAAGGAGATCCAACCAGTCCATTCTGAAGGAGATCAGCCCTGGGATTTCTTTGGAAGGAATGATGCTGAAGCTG
>NW_011495002.1:374827-382669 GCF_000754665.1 Bison bison bison | reverse complement strand
AATTGACTCATTGGAAAAGACTCTGATGCTGGGAGGGATTGGGGGCAAGAGGAGAAGGGGACGACAGAGGCTGAGATGGCTGGATGGCATCACTGACTCGATGGACGTGAGTGTGAGTGAACTCCGCGAGTTGGTGATGGACAGGGAGGCCTGGTGTGCTGTGATTCATGGGGTCGCAAAGAGTTGGACACGACTGAGCGACTGATCTGATCTATCTGATCTGAAAGGGTCTTCATTAAACTCTGAGTTGTTCCAATATTAACAGGTCTGCTAGAAGAGGACAAATATGCTAGTGAAATTAAAGATTGGCCTTTAAAGCAGGTGGAAGCTAAGTGTCAAGAAAGCTAAGGGGTATGGGGTTCAGGATGGGGGACACATGTACACTCATGGCTGATTCATGTCAATGTATGGCAAAAACCACTACAATATTGTAAAGTAATTAGCCTCCAGTTAAAATAAATAAAATAATTAAAAAAAAGAAAGCCAGGGGTAAGAAAAACTGCATGATGGAGGGACTGGTCACTAGTGACAAATACTGCCCAGAAGATGCTCAAATGAAGTCAGTGATGCTGCCATTATATTTGATAAAATGGAAACCATTGTTACAACTTTATAGTGGCTAGTATCATAGGACAAGTCCAATAAGGCCACATATTTGCATAATGTTTTACATTTAAATCATTTTCATATTCATTATTCCATTCGATTTTCCACAGGTAATTGGTAATTGGTACAGAGTACCATTATATTATTATTTTAGAGGTGACAGTACTGTGCCTTAGAGAACTTAAATGACTTAGCCAAGGTCTCATAGCTGGCAAGTGGCAAAGTTTATTTATTTATCTTTCAAATAATATTTTAGAATCACCACAGCTGTAAATGACAATTCCAAGTGAATTATCATCTGATGGGTAATTTTTACTGTGTCTTGAGTTTGAAAGAGTTAAAAGTTCCCACTCAACCTGAGTAGTTGGTAAAAGCAGATCAATTAGCATGTTTGGATACCATCTCAAGTGTTGCTGAGTTATTGTGCTGAATATTTAACAGTTTGTAGGCTTATACAGAAGCCTGAGAAGCTGAAGTAGCTGAGAGTTTGTCTTTACCTATTCCTTAGAAGGCAGTTCAGACTAGAAAGAGATGAATCATCATAGACTAATCGTTAGGAATACAGATTCTGAAGCCAGTCGGGATTTGAAGCACTATCTTTGGGCAAATTACTTTACCCTTCTAAGCTTCAGTTTTTCATTTTTAAAATGGATGAATAATACCTCCTGGGGTTAAAAGATTAAGGTGGGAAGTGGAAGGGCTACTGGAGGCTGATTTAAGACCTGCCTTGCAGGTAGAATAAGTGATGAACTCCAAAAGAAAGGTAAGCAGTAGATAAATGGTTCAGAAAATGTGTTAAGTAGCTGCTAATAGAATCATCAAATGTAGATTTTTCATGGAAATTGAAAAGATATTACAGAAATTGTGGAAAAGTATTAAATGAAGAAAGGATAATGTTGTCCACTGGGAAATGCTGAATTTAAAATTCACAAAGACTGTTGGGCTTTTTACTTCCTTCTTGCAGTTTTCTCAGAATCATTAATATTAATTGTGACTGTCAGAGAGAAGAGGTATTGTGTACAGTGTTTTCCAAACTTACCCATCCAGGGACCATTTGTCTTACAGAATCCCTTGTGGCTAGCATTTCAGCATAAGCATTTTGGGAAACATTGATGTAATCACAAAGTAATACTAACATGCATATTATAGATGAGCTTAACAATTGTATTTAAGAAGTGAATTAAGATTGTTTTCTTATAATTAATTATAATTAATATTAACATAACCATAAAAGGTAGGCTGGAAGTACTATTGTGTACATGCATGCTAAATCCCTTCGGTCATGTCCAGCTCATTGTGACCCCATGGACTGCAGCACACCAGGCTCCCCTGTCTTTCACTGTCTCCCAGAGTCTGCTCAAATTCACGTCCATTGAGTCAGTGATGCTGTCCAACCATCTCATCCTCTGCCACCTTCTTCTCCTTTTCCTAGCATTAATATTTCCCAGCATCAGGGTATTTTCCAATGAGTCTGCTCTTTGCATCAGGTGGCCAAAGGATTGGTGCTTGACTATTCAGGATTGATTTCCAGAAGGATTGATTCACTGGATCTCCTTGCAGTCCTAGCGACTCTCATGAGTGTTCTCTAGCACCACAATTTGAAAGCATCAATTTCTCTGCTCCCAGTCTTCTTTCTGGTTCAACTCTTACATCTGCATACAGGGCTGGATAGTAGGTGAAAAACTCTAACTTTTCACTTCTTTCCCTCTCCTCCTTAGGTGTTCTTTATTGGATGAGGAGTTTGTATCCATGGAGAAATTTCATCTCTGTTCTACTCTGGTTTTGTTTTGGCTGCTTTTTGGAGCCCTATAGCTGGACTCTAAATAAAAGTAATTGTTTTGGATAAAAATGAGCTCTTAATAGATATTCAAAGTGAGATATTATTTGATAACTTCACCCTTGTTTCACTGCAGATGATGCTGGCTGAATATCAGAGGGTGAAGTCAAAAATGCCTCCCATCATAGAGCAACTGATGGTCCCTCATTTGGCGAAAGTGGATGAAGCTCTCCAGCCTGGCCTGGCTGCACTGACCTGGACATCACTGAACATTGAGATGTACTTGAAAAATGCTTTTGCAAAGATAAGTAAGTCTGTTTAAATGATTATTATTTTTCAGTTCTAAGGACTGAGTTTTTGAGTTCTACTGTTTAATTTCTTATAGATATTATGATATACATAATAAAATGAGAAGTGTGTTCTTAAGTTGTTCCCTAAGGAATTTGGAGAAGACTCTTGAGAGTCCCTTGGACTGCAAGGAGATTCAACCAGTCCATTCTAAAGGAAATCAGTCCTGAATATTCATTGGAAGGACTGATGCTGAAGCTGAAACTCCAATACTTTGGCTACATGATACAAAGAACTGACTCATTTGAAAAGACCCTGATGCTGGGAAAGATTGAAGGCAGGAGGAGAAGGGATGAGATGAGGATGAGATGAGACAGAGATGAGACAGAGGATGAGATGGTTGAATGGCATCACTGACTCAATAGACATGAGTTTGAGTAAACTCCGGGAGTTGGCATAGACGTACTGCAGTACCCAGGGTCACAAAGATTCAGACGTGACTGAGCGACTGAACTGAACTGAAGGAATTTTACAAAATATATGAAATCATTAATTTCCTGGAAACCGTATGTGTGTGTGTTGTGCTTAGTTGCTCAGTTGTGTCCAACTCTTTGCAACCCCATGGACTGTAATCTGCTAGGCTCCTCTGTCTGTGGGGATTCTCCAGGCAAGAATACTGGGGTGGGTTGCTATGCCCTCCTTCAGGGGATCTTCCCAACCCAGGGATCGAACCCAGGTCTCCTGCATTGCAGACAGATTCTTTACCAGCTGAGCTACCAGGGAAGCCCCGGAAACCATATATATTTGCTATTTAGTTTTATCCCCAGAGATTAACTACATTTTAAAATTATGCTTATTGTTGGGCATTAGTCTTTAAAGGAACTTTAGAATCATTCAGCTCTTTGTACTAACAGGTTAGTGTATTTTGAGATGCTGATTTAAAAGATGTGATTTGGACAGAGCAGACTGCTGAACAGCAGGATATATGGGAAAAGTTTAAGCAAACAGTTTTGTTCCTAAAGAGGGATATACTACACTTTAAAATATACTTAAGGTGGTATATTCCGTAAATTACAATTTCCAGAATGTGTACAAGTATGTTGCAAAGAAGGAGCCTAGTCTCAGAGAATTCTGGGAAATCCACGTTAAACAAAGTCAGGCAGGTTTCTTTTCTGGAGGACTTTTCAGAGCCCTTGATGTGCCAGTATTTAGTAGGTCTCCAAAAGTGGGCTTCTATAAGTTGCATTTCCCAGAGTTCCTTGGCTGCCTTCTAGGAAAGCATGTTAACGCCTGATGGAGGCATTGTTTTAGAAAGACTAGAAACGGTCATTCTCCTCTTTCATGCGGTGTCCTCACCCCTTCACGGCTCAGTTCTCCATGTTTTTGATAGCCCAGAATATGTCCCATTCCCAAGAAGCCCACTTGGACTCTTCTACGGCAAGACTACTTCCTCTTGTGACCTCCTGTTATTTTACACTGAGACAAAAGGCTTTGCATTTCTGTTTCTTCTAAGGGTTCCATCTTTCCCCCAGACTGACTGCAGAGGGCTTAAAAAATTAGGCTCTTTCTTATGCTTTTGTATTACTTTGAGTTGGGTTTGTGCTAGATACCTATACGCATATGTATTCATAATTGCGATAGTCTTATACAGTCAATCCCTTTCCATTTACTTCCATAACCCCTTATCCACCCTTTGCTCCCATCACCTCTTTTCTGGATCACCCTTTTCTGAGCCTCCCTTCTACATACCCGTTCTGATAGCTCTTTATGTTCTCCCTCCCGTCTCCCTCCCTCCCTTCCTCTCTCTGTGGCTGATTCAGTAACACCTCGTCTATTTATAGCCCAGATTTTCAAGAGCTTGTCTTATTAGTAGGTTTCCATGGTACCTTCCAAATGCCTTAGAATGCAGAAGGGTCCAGCTGTTTACTAGGTGCAATATACTCAAGAATATTTGATAGGTACTGGGTTAGGTGGAGCAGAGAAGTGAGGGGCTTATGGTTGAACCCTCCTACCCTCTTTGCTTTGCTTCATAGCTTTGGGGACTAGGTTCAAAGACAACCTGTGAAGGGATCTTTGGGTATGAATGAGGCTCATTACAGTTTGAAGGTTGAATAATATAAAATGTGTGATCAGACAACCATAGCAGTATAGGAGTGGAGAAGGTCCTCTGAGATGGAGGGGTGCCCAGGGGTCAATGCCACCATAGGAGGAAGGGGCCACATGAATATGTGCAGATTCACAGCAAGCCTCCTGGGGGAGATGTGTTCAAGCTGAATCTGCAAGTTGAGTCAGAGTTAGGCAGGCTGAGAAAGCTGGGAAGCTGGTTAAAGAAAGAACAGTGTGAGAACCAAGTGTGAAATAGCTCTACACATGCATTCTAAGTCACTTCATGGAATCTTTGGGACTCCATGGACCAGGCTTCTCTGTTCATGGGATTCTCCAGGCAAGAATACTGGAGTGGGTTGCCATGCCCTTCTTCAGTGGATCTTCCCGACCTGGGGATTGAACCTGGGTTTCATGTCTCCTGCAAAAGCTCTGTGGAGCAATTTTCACCCTGAATTTACTACTGAAATATAATCACTTTTTTTTTTTTAAAAAGAAAAACAACAACAAAATGCTTAGTTTCTTTTATCCACTCTTATTTTTCTCCAAAGGGGACCTGGAGTTGCTGCTCGACAGGGTCAATGATTTGATCGAGTTCCGCATTGATGCCATCCTGGAAGAAATGAGCAGCACCCCTCTTTGTCAGCTCCCTGGGGAAGAGCCACTTACCTGCGAAGAGTTTCTCCAGATGACAAAGGTTATTACAAGATTGACGCTTTTATTTAAACTTTATTTTGTGATTCATTTTTCTATAAAGGGCATTTTGGGAAACATCAATTGCATTTTTTTTTTTCTCTTCCCATGACTGGTCTGTGATGGATGTTCTTTAAACGAGGAGCCTTCCGACAATAATTTGAAAATGAAGAGGAATGTACCCGAGGGGTCAGGTAGACATGAAGAACAAATCATCTCTTTTCAGATCAGTAAGAGAGAAATTGCCACGGAATACATTTCTCATTTTCCCACAGTTTTGAAGTGTTAGCCACTCGGTCGTGTCCTATTCTTTGTGACCCATGTACCGTAGTCAGCCAGGCTCCTCTGTCCATGGGATTCTCCAGGCAAGAATGTAGGAGTGGGTTGCCATTTCCTTCTCCAGGGGATCTTCCCAACTCAGGGATCGAACCCAAGTCGCCCACATTGCAGGAAGATTCTTTACTCTCTGAGACACCAAGGAAGCCCATAGAGCTATTTTGTTGAAGAGCTTCCAGTTCTAGTTCTAGCTTCTAGCTAGGGTTCATTAATAAAATAGTTGTTTGAAACAGCTTCTGCATAGAATTTCTTCTTTAGACATTTCTGTAGAGCAGCGTTTCCCAAACTGGTGTTCTGTGGTACATGGTTCTGGATCCATTGCTGGGGAACCTGGAAAAGACTAGGTCCGAGTTCAGTTGGCCTGGGGTCAAGACTGCTCTCCTTTCCCCTCCAGGTTCTGTTCACATTAATGTTTTAGAATAAAGACCTTCAGATGGTCTCCTGGGAAAGGGTCTAGTTAACTCTCTTTAATCCATTATTTCTCAAACATTTGCAAAGGGGACACTTTCTTCCCTGTGCCACAATTAGGATCCTGGGAACAGTGTTCCATGAAGTGCCCCTTTGGGAAAGTCACTTTAGCATCATTTACAACATTTCCAATGGGCATCCTGATTATAAAAACTCATCGGTGGTGACTTTAATATGGTATGTCAGGAGTCCAGAAGACCATCCCCACTGGAAGGACTCATGGAACTCAATCTAGTAGCAATAAAGGCTAAGACTTATTATAGTGATATAATAAGGATACACAGGCTTCTCAGATGGCTCAGTGGTAAACTATCTTCCCACAGTGCAGGAGACGCGGGTTCAGTCCCTGGCTTGGGAAGATCCCCTGGAGAAGAAAGTGGCAACCCACTCCAGTATTCTTGCCTGGGAAATTCCATGGACAGAGAAACCTGGTGGGCTACAGTCCATGGGGTCACAAAGAGTCAGATACGACTGAGCAACAGAGTGCACACACAGTAAGAATACAGTCGGACCATAAGGGAAAAGACAGGCAGAGTTTGGAGGAATGCACGCATGGGCTTCCTTATTCTTTCTCCCTCAGCCACAAAGAGCTCACTGTCTCTCCCTGCCCTCCCCGCTCCCACCCCACCATCACCCACTGACCCCCAGCAAAAGAAATGCAGTCAAGAGTGTGCAATATTTCTGCCCAGGAAAGCCCATTAAGAGACTTCATGCCCAAGGTATTGACTGGGTCTCATCACAGAGGTGGGCTTCCCTTGTGGTTCAGCTGGTAAAGAATCTGCCTGCAATGCAGGAGACCTGGGTTCAGTCTCTGGGTTGGGAAGATCCCCTGGAGAAAGGAATGGCTACCCACTCCAGTATAGTGGCCTGGAGAATTCCATGGACTGTATAGTCCATGGGGTTGCAAAGAGATGGACATGACTGAGCGACTTTCACTTTCCCTTTTCATCACACAGGTGCTCTCTGCCTAGCATGCACCAAAATTCCAGACACCCAGATGGAAAGCTGGTTGGCAAGATAAACCACACTGTTTGCCCAGAGAGTCTGAGCACAGAGAGGCACTCTCTGTAGCCTGCAGGAACCTTCCTAAAATCCAAGCTCCCAGACACCAGCCAGAGATCCACCTCATTGGCAGGAGAACAATCTCAGGCCTGCCATGTTAACCTTTTTCTGCATATATAGTCATCTTCAATTTATATTAAATTTGTATATAGTCAAAATTAAATGTTCACATTCTAGAAATTTCTCCATCATCCTTCTCTTATACTCACTGTCTGTGAGTAGACCCCAAATTGTACTCTTTTGCTCATTTGCTGTACTCCCACTCTGAGAAATTATTGGGCTCCATGGTTTTTAATATTACCCCACTGTACAATTGCACTCATCTCACACGCTAGTAATGTAATGCTCAAAATTCTCCAAGCCAGGCTTCAGCAATATGTGAACCGTGAACTTCCAGATGTTCAAGCTGGTTTTAGAAAAGGCAGAGGAACCAGAGATCTAATTGCCAACATCTACTGGATCATTGAAAAAGCAAGAGAGTTCCAGAAAAACATCTATTTCTGCTTTAT
>NW_011495002.1:368568-374727 GCF_000754665.1 Bison bison bison | reverse complement strand
AAAAAGCAAGAGAGTTCCAGAAAAACATCTATTTCTGCTTTATTGACTATGCCAAAGCCTTTGAGTGTGTGGATCACAATAAACTGTGGAAAATTCTGAAAGAGATGGGAATACCAGACCACCTGACCTGCCTCTTGAGAAATCTGTATGAAGGTCAGGAAGCAACAGTTAGAACTGGACATGGAACAACAGACTGGTTCCAAATAAGAAAAGGAGTACGTCTAGGCTGTATAATGTCACCCTAATTATTTAACTTCTATGCAGAGTACATCATGAGAAACTCTGGGCTGGAGAAAGCACAAGTGGAATCAAGATTGCCAGGAGAAATATCAATAACCTCAGATATACAGATGACACCACCCTTATGGCAGAAAGTGAAGAGGAACTAAAAAGCCTCTTGATGAAAGTGAAAGAGGAGAGTGAAAAAGTTCGCTTAAATCTCAACATTCAGAAAACTAAGATCATGGCATCCAGTCCCATCACTTCATGGCAAATAGATGGGGAAACAGTGGACACAGTGGCTAACTTTATTTTTCTGGGCTCCAAAATCACTGTGGATAATGATTGCAGCCATGAAATTAAAGGACACTTACTCCTCTGAAGGAAAGTTATGACCAACCCAGAAAGCATATTAAAAAGCAGAGACATTACTTTGCCAACAAAGGTCCGTCTAGTCAAGGCTATGGTTTTTCCAGTGGTCATGTATAGATGTGAGAGTTGGACTATAAAGAAAGCTGAGTGCCTAAGAACTGATGCTTTTGAACGGTGTTGGAGAAGACTCTTTAGAGCCCCTTGGACTGCAAGGAGATCCAACCAGCCCATCCTAAAGGAGATCAGTCCTGGGTCTTCATTGAAAGGACTGATGTTGAAGCTCAAAGTCCAATACTTTGGCCACCTGATACAAAGAGCTGACTCATTGGAAAAGACCCTGATGCTGGGAAAGATGGAGGGCAGGAGGAGAAGGGGACGACAGAGAATGAGATGGTTGGATGGCATCACTGACTCAATGGACATGGGTTTGGGTGAACTCCGGGAGTTGGTGATGGACAGGGAGGCCTGGTGTGCTGTGGTTCATGGGGTCGCAAAGAGTCGGACACGACTGAGCGAGTGAACTGACTGACTGACTGACTTGTTCTTAGGATTACTTTATAAAAGTGCAAAATTTTAAAACAATTAAATTTAAAAGCAAATTTTAAAAGTGAGAGTGTTAGTCGCTCAGTCATGTCTGACTCTTTACAACTCCATGGACTGTAGCCTGCTAGGTTCCTCTGTCCATGTGGATTCTCCAGGCAAGAATACTGGAGTGGGTTGCCATTCCCTTCTTCAGGGGATCTTTCTGACCCATGGATCAAACTTGAAACTTCCACATTGCTGTGCTGTGCTTAAATGTTCAGTCATGTCTGACTCTTTACAACTCCATGGACTGTAGCCTGATAGGTTCCTCTGTCCACGGGGATTCTCCAGGCAAGAATACTGGAGTGAGTTGCCATGCCCTCCTCCAAGGGATCTTCCCAACCCAGGGATTGCACCCAGGTCTCCTACACTGCAAGCAGATTATTTACTGTCTGAGCCACCAGGGAAGTCCCAAGAGTATTGGAGTGGATAGCCATTCCATCCTAAAATATTTAAAAAAATGGGAAAAGTAGCATTTTAACCTATTTCATGCCATTGTGATAATTTGGTATATTGCCTGTTTACATTTGTGATTCTTACTGTACAGACTGCAGATTTGTAATGGTGTTTTTTTTTTTTTATTCCCACTTACTTTTTCTTCAGAAAATATTTCTCATGTTGCTACAAGGCCACCATTTTAAGGATGCCTTCAGAATATTCTATTGAGTTGATGTGTCCTAATTTACTTGCTTTGTTATTGTTGGATAGTTAGATGATTTCTAGTTTTGCTGTTTTGCCAAGAGTACAATGAATATATTTATATGTTTCATGCTTTTTATTCCCCTTTAGGAGTATTTCCTCCTCCAAAAAAAATGTGTCTTCATTTAATAGCTGTTAATATTTGTAGCCAAATTGCTTTTGAAACTGATGATATCAACTTAAAATGCCATCAGCAATGTAGTAGTACCAATTTCACTGTCTTCCAACAAACACTGCTTTATTATAATTACTGCAAATTATAATAAAATTTTTGTTAGAATAAGGTACATAGTAGAGCAATGCATTTATTATAATAAAATACAACAATAAATGTATCGCAAGTAATTATAAATTATTAATTTTACCTTAAGTAGCAAAATCATAGAGCCTAATTTTAATTTGCATTTTGATTACCAAAGTGAATGATTACCAATATAAAAGAATGCTTTCTCTTGAATTCATTTACTTTTTATAATTCATTTTTTCCTTCAAGAATTTTTTTATGGAGCTTCTGTGTGAAACACTGCTTGGGAATAAGACAGTGAACAAAACAAGTGAAATCTCTGCCATCGCAATGCTCGCTTTCAAGTGGAGGATGTAGAAAAACAAGCAAACAAAAAAAGCCAGTGAGCAAACAACATGCCAAGTTCAGTGGAGAAAAGTTAAGAGGATAGTGGAGAAAAGGAGTACCTGAAAGGGAGTAGTGGTTTTATGCCTATGGACAGGGATGACCTCTGGAATTATATCTGAGCGCAGGAAGTGAGGGAGAAAGCCATGTGTCTATGTCTGGGGAAAAGCTTTCCAGGCAGCGGGAATGGGAAGTGCAAAGGTCCTGAGGCTTATTCTTATGGTAGAAAGGCATTGAGTTGAAGTCTGTTGATTATGTTCATATGCTGGGGTGGGGGAGATCAAGAAGAGAAGGAAAAAGGGAATGGTTGGTAAGTATAGTCCTGGGGAAGCAGACGAGTGTGGCTTAGCACTTAGATTTTGTGGGATTTTTTTTTTTTTAAAGCAGCTACTTGTGTTGTTTATTTTTTAAACTTTTATTTAATTTACTTATTATTTATTTTTGACTGCTCTGGGTCTTCACGTGGTGCATGGATGTCTCATCGCAGTGGCTTTTCTTGTTGCCTCACACGGGCTCTAGGTGCCCAGGCTTCAGTAGTAGTGGCACATGGGCTTAGTTGCCCTGTGCCAAGTGGGGTCTTCCTGGACCAGGGATCGAACCTGTGTCCCCTGCATTGGCAGGTAGATTCTTGACCACTCAACCACCAGGAAAGTCCCTCATATTCTTAACTAGAAGGATAAACATTGTATTCCTGAAAAAGGAGGAAAGAGAGTTGACGATGGATGCTGGTTAGTCTTCTGGATGAGGGCATGGGTCAGGGCCAGGTCATGGGGAGGATGGTGCAAGGATTCGAGGGGACAAGGATTTGGGAACACAGTTGTCTGGGGCCTGGCAGGGAATGTGGCTGGAGTCACATAGAGTGATTCCTGGGTAGCATTAGGAGCTGGACTGAGTTTGGGGGCCATGAATTCCTATCGCCAAGCCCCTGCCTTGCCATGACCTGTGTGTGCAAGTAGAGATTGTAGATTATCTGATCATTTGGGTTGGACTTCTCCTGCTTAGGGCGCTGGAAGGCTGAGGGGTTGATGGAGTAAAGGCTGTTGGCAAAAGAATGATTGATGTGAGACACCATCCTTAGGGGAGGGTGTGCAGATTCAGAGGGTTTATTAAGGGTGAATGTCGTGGCTGATGAGGAGGTAAATGAACCCTGAGGCTAATGAGTGGGGGTCCATGAGGACATTAGAGCATCTCAAGGTGAACCATGGTGGGTTAAAGCTGGAGACCATGACCCACTCACAGTCTGTTGCTTCATGGGTTTGTTTTTTCAACTAGGTGGTAAATCACTGACTATATCATCTCCTTGTCTGTCTATTTGTCTTGATTAAAGTGCCCCAGTATATTCATTTGTATTTATTACACTCTTGAGAAATGTATAATCTAGTTGGAGGGGAGGGGAATACTTAAAGTTAGTTAGGGGTTGATGATGGATTGTTAGCAAAGGTGAACAGGGAAGGGAGCATGACTGGGGCAGATTTATATGAAATAGAAGAAGCTTCGTGGGAAGAGAGGCTCTTCATGGCTTTTGGGCTTATTTCCTCCACTGCTGGAGAAGTTAGAGTGATTGTGGTCCATCTATTCACCAGTTGGTTCTCTCATCTTTAATACAGTCCTTTACAGGATGCCTGGCCTGGGTTAGTGTGAGAAGTGTGGCCAGACATTGTTGGAGGCCAAAATCTCATCTGGAGGCCAGACCTGTCACGTTGCTACCATTACTGATATGCTATCAATAGCTAGATAAACAAATATGACATGATGCTATTTTTTTTTTGATAGGACCTTTGTGTAAATGGTGCTCAGATACTACACTTTAAAAGCTCTTTAGTGGAGGAGGCAGTCAATGAGCTAATAAATATGTTGCTGGATGTGGAAGTTCCATCTAAGGAAGAAAGAGAGAAAGTATTCAATGTGAATAGTGATGATTGGAAAAATGAAAGTTCAGGTAAGAGAAGGGGGTAATGGAAGGGTCTTGTTTTTCTAGGACATGCCTGAAAACCAAAATTTAATTTTCTACTTTGCAGTGAATTTCACACTCTAATAAGACCCTCTCAATTTTATAAGGACATTAATAAATCTGAAATTAGGATTTGGGGCACACTTGAATGATGGCATGTCATTAATTTCCATTACTTTTTGTTCAGCTCTACAAACGTATACTTCACACTGGTCCTTGTTAGCTCTCTTTGCATTTAGGTGTAAGTGTGTGTTTTTTCACTTTATCAGTAAAGTAGGATGGATTATGGGTTGGAATTCCCACTGGAGTATGTCTACACCAGAGCAAGTGGTTTGTGGAACAGATGAAGACAGCAAGAGGCAGAGAAGGGACGCTGTTCCCCAAGGGTTTGTGGTTGTTGGTGAAAGAGAGACCCCAGAGAGCCAGCACCTAGGACCCCAGCCCTGTCTTGTTTTTGCATAGCTCCTACCTCTCCTCCTATTCCCACGCGTCAAGGATGAGAGGTTGCATCAGTCCACCTTGTTCCCCCAGTGTCCTCTTCCTATCCTTTGATGGCCTCATTTCATAAGAAGTATGACATTTGAGTGTTATTAAACTTGCATGTATGTGCGTATGTGTGGGCTCAGTCCTATCTGACTCTTTGCGACCTCATGGGCTGTAGCCCACCAGGCTCCTCTGTCCAAAGGATTCTCCAGGCAGGAATACTGGAGTGGGTTACTGTTTCCTCCTCCAGGGGATCTTCCTGACCCAGGGATCAGTCGATTATATGTTTTGTGTTTCCTGCGTTGGCAGGTGGGTTCTTTACCATTGCACCAATTTATCTTAATGTTCTTCTTTAACTGCAATAGGTGCCCCCTGCCCCCATCTCTTTCAGTTTCTCTCATTTTGTAACAGCAAAAAGAGAAGAAGAAAATTCTGATGCCTTGACTTCTTCCCTTAATGCCGGGGCAGGCCTCCTGCCTTTGATGACAATCTCAAGAAAGAAGAAAGAGATCGAGGTGTTAGAGGAAGGAGCCCGAGAGTTGCTCTCCCACTTCAATCACCAAAACACAGATGCTCTTCTGAAAGTTACAAGGAACACACTGGAGGCTGTCCGCAGGCGCGTTCAGTTCTGCAATGTGACGAGCTTCCGGGGTAACGAGCCCATAGCGTTTGCCTCTTGGCTTGCCAAGCCTGGCCTCTGGTTGTGTGTGCATGTGTGTGCGTTCCTGTTAAGTTTAAATAATCCAAACCCTCACCATTTCTTCAGTGCCTCCTTGTACATTTTTATAATATGAACTTGAATTATCCCAGCAGTTGGATGAAGTAGATACTATCATTTCTCTCATTTAAGACTGATACGACTGGAGTCCAGGAAAGTTAAGGAATTGACTTAAGGCCACTTAGCTTTTGTTAGGAGAAGGCAATGGCAACCCACTCCAGTACTCTTGCCTGGAAAATCCCATGGACGGAGGAGCCTGGTAGGCTGCAGTCCATGGGGTCGCTAAGAGTCGGACACGACTGAGCGACTTCACTTTCATTTTTCACTTTCATGTATTGGAGAAGGAAATGGCAACCCACTCCAGTGTTCTTGCCTAGAGAATCTCAGGGATGGGGGAGCCTGGTGGGCTGCTGTCTATAGGGTTGCACAGAGTCGGACACGACTGAAGCGACTTAGCAGCAGCAGTACTGGGTCTTTGTTGCTGTGCCTGGGTTTTCTCTGGTTGAG